>NC_136907.1:36435309-36505309 GCF_949606895.1 Notothenia rossii
GAGATGGCAGAGAGAATGCACTCCCCTGAAAACTCCCCTTGAATTCCTCCAGACTCAGAAAATGTAAAAGATCACTTTTTGGAGACCCATAGAAAAAGGGTGAAAATGAAAAAAAGAATGCCACAGCATGGATTCGAACACGCGACCAACTGCATCCAGGGGCGAGTGTTAACGCAGTGAGCCACTGGACCTGAGTACTCAAATATGCCTACTTGTGCATCTTAGACACTCTGAATTCACTAAATGTACAACTTTTTCTCCATCAAAATGAACAAATGAGACATGAAATAACATCTCCAGATCAAAACGAAGCGAATGGAAGCGGTCCCAGCCTCGTAGCTGTGAACAGCTGTGATCGCAGGAAAATACTGTTACAAAGATTTCTCAGTATATCTCCGGGACATTTCCCTGGCTTTCCCACCGTCACAATGGACAAACGAGACATGAAATAACATCAACAGATCAAGACGAAGCGAATGGACGTACCTCCGGAGTCATAGCATGTGTAAATCGAGACGAAACATCTCTCTCTCCCCCGCCTGCTTGCGAAGGGGAGGGGCAGTTTACACACACACGCAGCTGCTGCATGCAGCAACGCACACACAGGGAGGAGATGTCAGAGAGAACGCACTCCCCTGAAAACTCCCCTTGAATTCCTCCAGACTCAGAAAATGTAAAAGTTCACTTTTTGGAGATCCATAGAAAAAGGGTGAAAATGGAAAAAAGTATTCGAAAATAGTGCCTCATAAGGCGGGTAGAGTCCCTTGAAAACTCCCCTTGAATTCCTCCAGACTCAGAAAAAGTCAAAGTTGACTTTTTGGAGATCCATAGAAAAAGGGTGAACATGAAAAAAAGTATGCCACGGCATGGATTCGAACACGCGACCAACCGCATCCAGGGGCGAGCGTTAACGCAGTGAGCCACTGGACCTGAGTACTCAAACATGCCTACTTTTGCATCTTAGACACTCTGAATTCACTAAATGTACAACTTTTTCTCCATCAAAATGAACAAATGAGACATTAAATAACATCTACAGATCAAGACGAAGCGAATGGAAGCGGTCCCAGCTTCGTAGCTGTGAACAGCTGTGATCGCAGGAAAATGCTGTTACAAAGATTTCTCAGTATATCTCCGGGACATTTCCCTGGCTTTCCCACCGTCACAATGGACAAACGAGACATGAAATAACATCAACAGATCAAGACGAAGCGAATGGAAGTACCCCCGGAGTCATAGCATGTGTAAATCGAGACAAAAACATCTCTCTCTTCCCCGCCTGCTTGCGAAGGGGAGGGGCAGTTTACACACACACACGCAGCTGCTGCATGCAGCAACGCACACAGAGGGAGGAGATGGCAGAGAGAATGCACTCCCCTGAAAACTCCCCTTGAATTCCTCCAGACTCAGAAAATGTAAAAGATCACTTTTTGGAGATCCATAGAAAAAGGGTGAAAATGAAAAAAAGAATGCCACAGCATGGATTCGAACTCGCGACCAACTGCATCCAGTGGCGAGTGTTAACGCAGTGAGCCACTGGACCTGAGTACTCAAATATGCCTACTTGTGCATCTTAGACACTCTGAATTCACTAAATGTACAACTTTTTCTCCATCAAAATGAACAAATGAGACATGAAATAATATCTCCAGATCAAGACGAAGCGAATGGAAGCGGTCCCAGCCTCGTAGCTGTGAACAGCTGTGATCGCAGGAAAATGCTGTTACAAAGATTTCTCAGTATATCTCCGGGACATTTGCCTGGCTTTCCCACCGTCACAATGGACAAACGAGACATGAAATAACATCAACAGATCAAGACGAAGCGAATGGAAGTACCCCCGGAGTCATAGCATGTGTAAATCGAGAGGAAACATCTCTCTCTCCCCCGCCTGCTTGCGAGAGGGAGGGGCAGTTTACACACACACACGCAGCTGCTGCATGCAGCAACGCACACAGAGGGAGGAGATGGCAGAGAGAATGCACTCCCCTGAAAACTCCCCTTGAATTCCTCCAGACTCAGAAAATGTAAAAGTTCACTTTTTGGAGATCCATAGAAAAAGGGTGAAAATGGAAAAAAGTATTCGAAAATAGTGCCTCATAAGGCGGCTAAAGTCCCTCGAAAACTCCCCTTGAATTCCTCCAGACTCAGAAAAAGTCAAAGTTGACTTTTTGGAGATCCATAGAAAAAGGGTGAAAATGAAAAAAAGAACGCCACAGCATGGATTCGAACATGCGACCAACCGCATCCAGGGGCGAGCGTTAACGCAGTGAGCCACTGGAACTGAGTACTCAAACACGCCTACTTGTGCATCTTAGACACTCTGAATTCACTAAATGTACAACTTTTTCTCCATCAAAATGAACAAATGAGACATGAAATAACATCTACAGATCAAGACGAAGCGAATGGAAGCGGTCCCAGCCTCGTAGCTGTGAACAGCTGTGATCGCAGGAAAATGCTGTTACAAAGATTTCTCAGTATATCTCTGGGACATTTCCCTGGCTTTCCCACCGTCACAATGGACAAACGAGACATGAAATAACATCAACAGATCAAGACGAAGCGAATGGAAGTACCCCCGGAGTCATAGCATGTATAAATCGAGACGAAACATCTCTCTCTCCAACGCCTGCTTGCGAAGGGGAGGGGCAGTTTACACACACACACGCAGCTGCTGCATGCAGCAACGCACACACAGGGAGGAGATGGCAGAGAGAATGCACTCCCCTGAAAACTCCCCTTGAATTCCTCCAGACTCAGAAAATGTAAAAGTTCACTTTTTGGAGATCCATAGAAAAAGGGTGAAAATGGAAAAAAGTATTCGAAAATAGTGCCTCATAAGGCGGCTAAAGTCCCTTGAAAACTCCCCTTGAATTCCTCCAGACTCAGAAAATGTAAAAGATCACTTTTTGGAGATCCATAGAAAAAGGGTGAAAATGAAAAAAAGAATGCCACAGCATGGATTCGAACACGCGACCAACCGCATCCAGGGGCGAGCGTTAACACAGTGAGCCACTGGACCTGAGTACTCAAACATGCCTACTTTTGCATCTTAGAAACTCTGAATTCACTAAATGTACAACTTTTTCTCCATCAAAATGAACAACTGAGACATTAAATAACATCTACAGATCAAGACGAAGCGAATGGAAGCGGTCCCAGCCTCGTAGCTGTGAACAGCTGTGATGGCAGGAAAATGCTGTTACAAAGATTTCTCAGTATATCTCCGGGACATTTCCCTGGCTTTCCCACCGTCACAATGGACAAACGAGACATGAAATAACATCAACAGATCAAGACGAAGCGAATGGAGGTACCCCCGGAGTCATAGCATGTGTAAATCGAGAGGAAACATCTCTCTCTCCCCCGCCTGCTTGCGAGAGGGAGGGGCAGTTTACACACACACACGCAGCTGCTGCATGCAGCAACGCACACAGAGGGAGGAGATGGCAGAGAGAATGCACTCCCCTGAAAACTCCCCTTGAATTCCTCCAGACTCAGAAAATGTAAAAGTTCACTTTTTGGAGATCCATAGAAAAAGGGTGAAAATGGAAAAAAGTATTCGAAAATAGTGCCTCATAAGGCGGCTAAAGTCCCTCGAAAACTCCCCTTGAATTCCTCCAGACTCAGAAAAAGTCAAAGTTGACTTTTTGGAGATCCATAGAAAAAGGGTGAAAATGAAAAAAAGAACGCCACAGCATGGATTCGAACATGCGACCAACCGCATCCAGGGGCGAGCGTTAACGCAGTGAGCCACTGGAACTGAGTACTCAAACACGCCTACTTGTGCATCTTAGACACTCTGAATTCACTAAATGTACAACTTTTTCTCCATCAAAATGAACAAATGAGACATGAAATAACATCTACAGATCAAGACGAAGCGAATGGAAGCGGTCCCAGCCTCGTAGCTGTGAACAGCTGTGATCGCAGGAAAATGCTGTTACAAAGATTTCTCAGTATATCTCTGGGACATTTCCCTGGCTTTCCCACCGTCACAATGGACAAACGAGACATGAAATAACATCAACAGATCAAGACGAAGCGAATGGAAGTACCCCCGGAGTCATAGCATGTATAAATCGAGACGAAACATCTCTCTCTCCAACGCCTGCTTGCGAAGGGGAGGGGCAGTTTACACACACACACGCAGCTGCTGCATGCAGCAACGCACACACAGGGAGGAGATGGCAGAGAGAATGCACTCCCCTGAAAACTCCCCTTGAATTCCTCCAGACTCAGAAAATGTAAAAGTTCACTTTTTGGAGATCCATAGAAAAAGGGTGAAAATGGAAAAAAGTATTCGAAAATAGTGCCTCATAAGGCGGCTAAAGTCCCTTGAAAACTCCCCTTGAATTCCTCCAGACTCAGAAAAAGTCAAAGTTGACTTTTTGGAGATCCATAGAAAAAGGGTGAAAATGAAAAAAAGAACGGCACAGCATGGATTCGAACACGCGACCAACCGCATCCAGGGGCGAGCGTTAACGCAGTGAGCCACTGGACCTGAGTACTCAAACACGCCTACTTGTGCATCTTAGACACTCTGAATTCACTAAATGTACAACTTTTTCTCCATCAAAATGAACAAATGAGACATGAAATAACATCTACAGATCAAGACGAAGCGAATGGAAGCGGTCCCAGCCTCGTAGCTGTGAACAGCTGTGATCACAGGAAAATGCTGTTACAAAGATTTCTCAGTATATCTCCGGGACATTTCCCTGGCTTTCCCACCATCACAATGGACAAACGAGACATGAAATAACATCAACAGATCAAGACGAAGCGAATGGAAGTACCCCCGGAGTCATAGCATGTGTAAATCGAGACGAAACATATCTCTCTCCAACGCCTGCTTGCGAAGGGGAGGGGCAGTTTACACACACACACGCAGCTGCTGCATGCAGCAACGCACACACAGGGAGGAGATGGCAGAGAGAATGCACTCCCCTGAAAACTCCCCTTGAATTCCTCCAGACTCAGAAAATGTAAAAGTTCACTTTTTGGAGATCCATAGAAAAAGGGTGAAAATGGAAAAAAGTATTCGAAAATAGTGCCTCATAAGGCGGGTAGAGTCCTTTGAAAACTCCCCTTGAATTCCTCCAGGCTCAGAAAAAGTAAAAGTTGACTTTTTGGAGATCCATAGAAAAAGGGTGAAAATGAAAAAAAGTATGCCACAGCATGGATTCGAACACGCGACCAACCGCATCCAGGGGCGAGCATTAACGCAGTGAGCCACTGGACCTGAGTACTCAAACATGCCTACTTTTGCATCTTAGAAACTCTGAATTCACTAAATGTACAACTTTTTCTCCATCAAAATGAACAACTGAGACAATAAATAACATCTACAGATCAAGACGAAGCGAATGGAAGCGGTCCCAGCCTCGTAGCTGCGAACAGCTGTGATCGCAGGAAAATGCTGTTACAAAGATTTCTCAGTATATCTCCGGGACATTTCCCTGGCTTTCCCACCGTCACAATGGACAAACGAGACATGAAATAACATCAACAGATCAAGACGAAGCGAATGGAAGTACCCCCGGAGTCATAGCATGTGTAAATCGAGACGAAACATCTCTCTCTCCCCCGCCTGCTTGCGAGGGGGAGGGGCAGTTTACACACACACACAGCTGTTGCATGCAGCAACGCACACACAGGGAGGAGATGGCAGAGAGAACGCACTCCCCTTAAAACTCCCCTTGAATTCCTCCAGACTCAGAAAATGTAAAAGTTCACTTTTTGGAGATCCATAGAAAAAGGGTGAACATGGAAAAAAGTATTCGAAAATAGTGCCTCATAAGGCGGGTAGAGTCCCTTGAAAACTCCCCTTGAATTCCTCCAGACTCAGAAAAAGTCAAAGTTGACTTTTTGGAGATCCATAGAAAAAGGGTGAAAATGAAAAAAAGTATGCCACAGCATGGACTCGACACGCGACCAACCGCATCCAGGGGCGAGCGTTAACGCAGTGAGCCACTGGACCTGAGTACTCAAACACGCCTACTTGTGCATCTTAGACACTCTGAATTCACTAAATGTACAACTTTTTCTCCATCAACATGAACAACTGAGACATTAAATAACATCTACAGATCAAGACGAAGCGAATGGAAGTGGTCCCAGCCTCGTAGCTGTGAACAGCTGTGATCGATTGAAAATGCTGTTACAAAGATTTCTCAGTATATCTCCGGGACATTTCCCTGGCTTTCCCACCGTCACAATGGACAAACGAGACATGAAATAACATCAACAGATCAAGACGAAGCGAATGGAAGTACCCCCGGAGTCATAGCATGTGTAAATCGAGACGAAACATATCTCTCTCCCCCGCCTGCTTGCGAAGGGGAGGGGCAGTTTACACACACACACGCAGCTGCTGCATGCAGCAACGCACACACAGGGAGGAGATGGCAGAGAGAACGCACTCCCCTGAAAACTCCCCTTGAATTCCTCCAGACTCAGAAAATGTAAAAGTTCACTTTTTGGAGATCCATAGAAAAAGGGTGAAAATGGAAAAAAGTATTCGAAAATAGTGCCTCATAAGGAGGGTAGAGTCCCTTGAAAACTCCCCTTGAATTCCTCCAGACTCAGAAAAAGTCAAAGTTGACTTTTTGGAGATCCATAGAAAAAGGTTGAAAATGAAAAAAGAATGCCACAGCATGGATTCGAACACGCGACCAACCGCATCCAGGGGCGAGCATTAACGCAGTGAGCCACTGGACCTGAGTACTCAAACATGCCTACTTTTGCATATTAGAAACTCTGAATTCACTAAATGTACAACCTTTTATCATTCAAAATGAACAAATGAGACATGAAATAACATCTACAGATCAAGACGAAGCGAATGGAAGCGGTTCCAGCCTCGTAGCTGTGAACAGCTGTGATCGCAGGAAAATGCTGTTACAAAGATTTCTCAGTATATCTCCGGGACATTTCCCTGGCTTTCCCACCGTCACAATGGACAAACGAGACATGAAATAACATCAACAGATCAAGACGAAGCGAATGGAGGTACCCCCGGAGTCATAGCATGTGTAAATCGAGACGAAACATCACTCTCTCCACCGCCTGCTTGCGAGAGGGAGGGGCAGTTTACACACACAACGCAGCTGCTGCATGCAGCAACACACACACAGGGAGGAGATGGCAGAGAGAACGCACTCCCCTGAAAACTCCCCTTGAATTCCTCCAGACTCAGAAAATGTAAAAGTTCACTTTTTGGAGATCCATAGAAAAAGGGTGAAAATGGAAAAAAGTATTCGAAAATAGTGCCTCATAAGGCGGCTAAAGTCCCTTGAAAACTCCCCTTGAATTCCTCCAGACTCAGAAAAAGTCAAAGTTGACTTTTTGGAGATCCATAGAAAAAGGGTGAAAATGAAAAAAAGTATGCCACAGCATGGATTCGAACACGCGACCAACCGCATCCAGGGGCGAGCATTAACGCAGTGAGCCACTGGACCTGAGTACTCAAACATGCCTACTTTTGCATCTTAGAAACTCTGAATTCACTAAATGTACAACTTTTTCTCCATCAAAATGAACAACTGAGACAATAAATAACATCTACAGATCAAGACGAAGCGAATGGAAGCGGTCCCAGCCTCGTAGCTGCGAACAGCTGTGATCGCAGGAAAATGCTGTTACAAAGATTTATCAGTATATCTCCGGGACATTTCCCTGGCTTTCCCACCGTCACAATGGACAAACGAGACATGAAATAACATCAACAGATCAAGACGAAGCGAATGGAAGTACCCCCGGAGTCATAGCATGTGTAAATCGAGACGAAACATCTCTCTCTCCCCCGCCTGCTTGCGAGGGGGAGGGGCAGTTTACACACACACACAGCTGCTGCATGCAGCAACGCACACACAGGGAGGAGATGGCAGAGAGAACGCACTCCCCTGAAAACTCCCCTTGAATTCCTCCAGACTCAGAAAATGTAAAAGTTCACTTTTTGGAGATCCATAGAAAAAGGGTGAACATGGAAAAAAGTATTCGAAAATAGTGCCTCATAAGGCGGGTAGAGTCCCTTGAAAACTCCCCTTGAATTCCTCCAGACTCAGAAAAAGTCAAAGTTGACTTTTTGGAGATCCATAGAAAAAGGGTGAAAATGAAAAAAAGAACGGCACAGCATGGATTCGAACACGCGACCAACCGCATCCAGGGGCGAGCGTTAACGCAGTGAGCCACTGGACCTGAGTACTCAAACACGCCTACTTGTGCATCTTAGACACTCTGAATTCACTAAATGTACAACTTTTTCTCCATCAAAATGAACAAATGAGACATGAAATAACATCTACAGATCAAGACGAAGCGAATGGAAGCGGTCCCAGCCTCGTAGCTGTGAACAGCTGTGATCGCAGGAAAATGCTGTTACAAAGATTTCTCAGTATATCTCCGGGACATTTCCCTGGCTTTCCCACCGTCACAATGGACAAACGAGACATGAAATAACATCAACAGATCAAGACGAAGCGAATGGAAGTACCCCCGGAGTCATAGCATGTGTAAATCGAGACGAAACATATCTCTCTCCAACGCCTGCTTGCGAAGGGGAGGGGCAGTTTACACACACACACGCAGCTGCTGCTGCATGCAGCAACGCACACACAGGGAGGAGATGGCAGAGAGAATGCACTCCCCTGAAAACTCCCCTTGAATTCCTCCAGACTCAGAAAATGTAAAAGTTCACTTTTTGGAGATCCATAGAAAAAGGGTGAAAATGGAAAAAAGTATTCGAAAATAGTGCCTCATAAGGCGGGTAGAGTCCTTTGAAAACTCCCCTTGAATTCCTCCAGACTCAGAAAAAGTCAAAGTTGACTTTTTGGAGATCCATAGAAAAAGGGTGAAAATGAAAAAAAGTATGCCACAGCATGGATTCGAACACGCGACCAACCGCATCCAGGGGCGAGCATTAACGCAGTGAGCCACTGGACCTGAGTACTCAAACATGCCTACTTTTGCATCTTAGAAACTCTGAATTCACTAAATGTACAACTTTTTCTCCATCAAAATGAACAACTGAGACATTAAATAACATCTACAGATCAAGACGAAGCGAATGGAAGCGGTCTTAGCCTCGTAGCTGTGAACAGCTGTGATTGCAGGAAAATGCTGTTACAAAGATTTCTCAGTATATCTCCGGGACATTTCCCTGGCTTTCCCACCGTCACAATGGACAAACGAGACATGAAATAACATCAACAGATCAAGACGAAGCGAATGGAACTACCCCCGGAGTCATAGCATGTGTAAATCGAGACGAAAAATCTCTCTCTCCCCCGCCTGCTTGCGAGAGGGAGGGGCAGTTTACACACACACGCAGCTGCTGCATGCAGCAACACACACACAGGGAGGAGATGGCAGAGAGAACGCACTCCCCTGAAAACTCCCCTTGAATTCCTCCAGACTCAGAAAATGTAAAAGTTCACTTTTTGGAGATCCATAGAAAAGGGTGAAAATGGAAAAAAGTATTCGAAAATAGTGCCTCATAAGGCGGCTAGAGTCCCTTGAAAACTCCCCTTGAATTCCTCCAGACTCAGAAAATGTAAAAGATCACTTTTTGGAGATCCATAGAAAAAGGGTGAAAATGAAAAAAAGAATGCCACAGCATGGATTCGAACACGCGACCAACCACATCCAGGGGCGATTTATTAACGCAGTGAGCCACTGGACCTGAGTACTCAAATATGCCTACTTGTGCATCTTAGACACTCTGAATTTACTAAATGTACAACTTTTTCTCCATCAAAATGAACAAATGAGACATTAAATAACATCTACAGATCAAGACGAAGCGAATGAAAGCGGTCCCAGCCTCGTAGCTGCGAACAGCTGTGATCGCAGGAAAATGCTGTTACAAAGATTTCTCAGTATATCTCCGGGACATTTCCCTGGCTTTCCCACCGTCACAATGGACAAACGAGACATGAAATAACATCAACAGATTAAGACGAAGCGAATGGAAGTAACCCCGGAGTCATAGCATGTGTAAATCGAGACGAAACATCTCTCTCTCCCCCGCCTGCTTGCGAAGGGGAGGGGCAGTTTACACACACACACGCAGCTGCTGCATGCAGCAACGCACACACAGGGAGGAGATGGCAGAGAGAATGCACTCCCCTGAAAACTCCCCTTGAATTCCTCCAGACTCAGAAAATGTAAAAGTTCACTTTTTGGAGATCCATAGAAAAAGGGTGAAAATGGAAAAAAGTATTCGAAAATAGTGCCTCATAAGGCGGGTAGAGTCCCTTGAAAACTCCCCTTGAATTCCTCCAGACTCAGAAAATGTAAAAGTTCACTTTTTGGAGATCCAGAGAAAAAGGGTGAAAATGGAAAAAATTATTCGAAAATAGTGCCTCATAAGGCGGGTAGAGTCCCTTGAAAACTCCCCTTGAACTCCTCCGGACTCAGAAAAAGTCAAAGTTGACTTTTTGGAGATCCATAGAAAAAGGGTGAAAATGAAAAAAAATATGCCACAGCATGGATTCGAACACGCGACCAACCGCATCCAGGGGCGAGCGTTAACGTAGTGAGCCACTGCACATGAGTACTCAAACATGCCTACTTTTGCATCTTAGACACTCTGAATTCACTAAATGTACAACTTTTTCTCCATCAAAATGAACAAATGAGACATTAAATAACATCTACAGATCAAGACGAAGCGAATGGAAGCGGTCCCAGCCTCGTAGCTGTGAACAGCTGTGATCGCAGGAAAATGCTGTTACAAAGATTTCTCAGTATATCTCCGGGACATTTCCCTGGCTTTGCCAGCGTCACAATGGACAAACGACACATGAAATAACATCAACAGATCAAGACGAAGCGAATGGAAGTACCCCCGGAGTCATAGCATGTGTAAATCGAGACGAAAAATCTCTCTCTCCCCCGCCTGCTTGCGAGAGGGAGGGGCAGTTTACACACACACGCAGCTGCTGCATGCAGCAACACACACACAGGGAGGAGATGGCAGAGAGAACGCACTCCCCTGAAAATTCCCCTTGAATTCCTCCAGACTCAGAAAATGTAAAAGTTCACTTTTTGGAGATCCATAGAAAAAGGGTGAAAATGGAAAAAAGTATTCGAAAATAGTGCCTCATAAGGCGGCTAGAGTCCCTTGAAAACTCCCCTTGAATTCCTCCAGACTCAGAAAAAGTCAAAGTTGACTTTTTGGAGATCTATAGAAAAAGGGTGAAAATGAAAAAAAGTATGCCACAGCATGGATTCGAACACGCGACCAACCGCATCCAGGGGCGAGCATTAACGCAGTGAGCCACTGGAACTGAGTACTCAAACATGCCTACTTTTACATCTTAGAAACTCTGAATTCACTAAATGTACAACTTTTTCTCCATCAAAATGAACAAATGAGACATTAAATAACATCTACAGATCAAGACGAAGCGAATGGAAGCGGTCCCAGCCTTGTAGCTGTGAACAGCTGTGATCGCAGGAAAATACTGTTACAAAGATTTCTCAGTATATCTCCGGGACATTTCCCTGGCTTTCCCACCGTCACAATGGACAAACGAGACATGAAATAACATCAACAGATCAAGACGAAGCGAATGGAGGTACCCCCGGAGTCATAGCATGTGTAAATCGAGACGAAACATCTCTCTCTCCCCCGCCTGCTTGCGAGGGGGAGGGGCAGTTTACACACACACGCAGCTGCTGCATGCAGCAACACACACACAGGGAGGAGATGGCATAGAGAACGCACTCCCCTGAAAACTCCCCTTGAATTCCTCCAGACTCAGAAAATGTAAAAGATCACTTTTTGGAGATCCATAGAAAAAGGGTGAAAATGAAAAAAAGAATGCCACAGCATGGATTCGAACACGCGACCAACCGCATCCAGGGGCGAGCATTAACACAGTGAGCCACTGGACCAGAGTACTCAAACATGCCTACTTGTGCATCTTAGACACTCTGAATTTACTAAATGTACAACTTTTTCTCCATCAAAATGAACAAATGAGACATGAAATAACATCTACAGATCAAGACGAAGCGAATGGAAGCGGTCCCAGCCTCGTAGCTGCGAACAGCTGTGATCGCAGGAAAATGCTGTTACAAAGATTTCTCAGTATATCTCCGGGACATTTCCCTGGCTTTCCCACCGTTACAATGGACAAACGAGACATGAAATAACATCAACAGATCAAGACGAAGCGAATGGAAGTACCCCCGGAGTCATAGCATGTGTAAATCGAGACGAAACATCTCTCTCTCCCCCGCCTGCTTGCGAAGGGGAGGGGCAGTTTACACACACACGCAGCTGCTGCATGGAGCAACGCACACACAGGGAGGAGATGGCAGAGAGAACGCACTCCCCTGAAAACTCCCCTTGAATTCCTCCAGACTCAGAAAACGTAAAAGTTCACTTTTTGGAGATCCATAGAAAAAGGGTGAAAATGGAAAAAAGTATTCGAAAATAGTGCCTCATAAGGCGGGTAGAGTCCCTTGAAAACTCCCCTTGAATTCCTCCGGACTCAGAAAAAGTCAAAGTTGACTTTTTGGAGATCCATAGAAAAAGGGTGAAAATGAAAAAAAGTATGCCACAGCATGGATTCGAACACGCGACCAACCGCATCCAGGGGCGAGCGTTAACGTAGTGAGCCACTGCACATGAGTACTCAAACATGCCTACTTTTGCATCTTAGACACTCTGAATTCACTAAATGTACAACTTTTTCTCCATCAAAATGAACAAATGAGACATTAAATAACATCTACAGATCAAGACGAAGCGAATGGAAGCGGTCCCAGCCTCGTAGCTGTGAACAGCTGTGATCGCAGGAAAATGCTGTTACAAAGATTTCTCAGTATATCTCCGGGACATTTCCCTGGCTTTGCCAGCGTCACAATGGACAAACGACACATGAAATAACATCAACAGATCAAGACGAAGCGAATGGAAGTACCCCCGGAGTCATAGCATGTGTAAATCGAGACGAAAAATCTCTCTCTCCCCCGCCTGCTTGCGAGAGGGAGGGGCAGTTTACACACACACGCAGCTGCTGCATGCAGCAACACACACACAGGGAGGAGATGGCAGAGAGAACGCACTCCCCTGAAAACTCCCCTTGAATTCCTCCAGACTCAGAAAATGTAAAAGTTCACTTTTTGGAGATCCATAGAAAAAGGGTGAAAATGGAAAAAAGTATTCGAAAATAGTGCCTCATAAGGCGGCTAGAGTCCCTTGAAAACTCCCCTTGAATTCCTCCAGACTCAGAAAAAGTCAAAGTTGACTTTTTGGAGATCTATAGAAAAAGGGTGAAAATGAAAAAAAGTATGCCACAGCATGGATTCGAACACGCGACCAACCGCATCCAGGGGCGAGCATTAACGCAGTGAGCCACTGGAACTGAGTACTCAAACATGCCTACTTTTACATCTTAGAAACTCTGAATTCACTAAATGTACAACTTTTTCTCCATCAAAATGAACAAATGAGACATTAAATAACATCTACAGATCAAGACGAAGCGAATGGAAGCGGTCCCAGCCTTGTAGCTGTGAACAGCTGTGATCGCAGGAAAATACTGTTACAAAGATTTCTCAGTATATCTCCGGGACATTTCCCTGGCTTTCCCACCGTCACAATGGACAAACGAGACATGAAATAACATCAACAGATCAAGACGAAGCGAATGGAGGTACCCCCGGAGTCATAGCATGTGTAAATCGAGACGAAACATCTCTCTCTCCCCCGCCTGCTTGCGAGGGGGAGGGGCAGTTTACACACACACGCAGCTGCTGCATACAGCAACACACACACAGGGAGGAGATGGCAGAGAGAACGCACTCCCCTGAAAACTCCCCTTGAATTCCTCCAGACTCAGAAAATGTAAAAGATCACTTTTTGGAGATCCATAGAAAAAGGGTGAAAATGAAAAAAAGAATGCCACAGCATGGATTCGAACACGCGACCAACCACATCCAGGGGCGATTTATTAACGCAGTGAGCCACTGGACCTGAGTACTCAAACATGCCTACTTTTGAATCTTAGAAACTCTGAATTCACTAAATGTACAACTTTTTCTCCATCAAAATGAACAAATGAGACATTAAATAACATCTACAGATCAAGACGAAGCGAATGGAAGCGGTCCCAGCATCGTAGCTGTGAACAGCTGTGATCGCAGGAAAATGCTGTTACAAAGATTTCTCAGTATATCTCCGGGACATTTCCCTGGCTTTCCCACCGTCAAAATGGACAAACGATACATGAAATAACATCAACAGATCAAGACGAAGCGAATGGAGGTACCCCCGGAGTCATAGCATGTGTAAATCGAGACGAAACATCTCTCTCTCCCCCGCCTGCTTGCGAGGGGGAGGGGCAGTTTACACACACACGCAGCTGCTGCATGCAGCAACACACACACAGGGAGGAGATGGCATAGAGAACGCACTCCCCTGAAAACTCCCCTTGAATTCCTCCAGACTCAGAAAATGTAAAAGATCACTTTTTGGAGATCCATAGAAAAAGGGTGAAAATGAAAAAAACAATGCCACAGCATGGATGCGAACACGTGACCAACCGCATCCAGGGGCGAGCGTTAACACAGTGAGGCACTGGACCTGAGTACTCAAATATGCCTACTTGTGCATCTTAGACACTCTGAATTTACTAAATGTACAACTTTTTCTCCATCAAAATGAACAAATGAGACATTAAATAACATCTACAGATCAAGACGAAGCGAATGAAAGCGGTCCCAGCCTCGTAGCTGCGAACAGCTGTGATCGCAGGAAAATGCTGTTACAAAGATTTCTCAGTATATCTCCGGGACATTTCCCTGGCTTTCCCACCGTCACAATGGACAAACGAGACATGAAATAACATCAACAGATTAAGACGAAGCGAATGGAAGTAACCCCGGAGTCATAGCATGTGTAAATCGAGACGAAACATCTCTCTCTCCCCCGCCTGCTTGCGAAGGGGAGGGGCAGTTTACACACACACACGCAGCTGCTGCATGCAGCAACGCACACACAGGGAGGAGATGGCAGAGAGAATGCACTCCCCTGAAAACTCCCCTTGAATTCCTCCAGACTCAGAAAATGTAAAAGTTCACTTTTTGGAGATCCATAGAAAAAGGGTGAAAATGGAAAAAAGTATTCGAAAATAGTGCCTCATAAGGCGGGTAGAGTCCCTTGAAAACTCCCCTTGAATTCCTCCAGACTCAGAAAATGTAAAAGTTCACTTTTTGGAGATCCAGAGAAAAAGGGTGAAAATGGAAAAAATTATTCGACAATAGTGCCTCATAAGGCGGGTAGAGTCCCTTGAAAACTCCCCTTGAATTTCTCCAGACTCAGAAAATGTAAAAGATCACTTTTTGGAGATCCATAGAAAAAGGGTGAAAATGAAAAAAAGAATGCCACAGCATGGATTCGAACACGCGACCAACCACATCCAGGGGCGATTTATTAACGCAGTGAGCCACTGGACCTGAGTACTCAAACATGCCTACTTGTGCATCTTAGAAACTCTGAATTCACTAAATGTACAACTTGTTCTCCATCAAAATGAACAAATGAGACATGAAATAACATCTACAGATCAAGACGAAGCGAATGGAAGCGGTCCCAGCCTCGTAGCTGTGAACAGCTGTGATCGCAGGAAAATGCTGTTCCAAAGATTTCTCAGTATATCTCCGGGACATTTCCCTGGCTTTACCACCGTCACAATGGACAAACGAGACATGAAATAACATCAACAGATCAAGACGAAGCGAATGGAGGTACCCCCGGAGTCATAGCATGTGTAAATCGAGACGAAACATCTCTCTCTCCCCCGCCTGCTTGCGAGGGGGAGGGGCAGTTTACACACACACGCAGCTGCTGCATGCAGCAACACACACACAGGGAGGAGATGGCAGAGAGAACGCACTCCCCTGAAAACTCCCCTTGAATTCCTCCAGACTCAGAAAATGTAAAAGATCACTTTTTGGAGATCCATAGAAAAAGGGTGAAAATGAAAAAAACAATGCCACAGCATGGATGCGAACACGTGACCAACCGCATCCAGGGGCGAGCGTTAACACAGTGAGGCACTGGACCTGAGTACTCAAATATGCCTACTTGTGCATCTTAGACACTCTGAATTTACTAAATGTACAACTTTTTCTCCATCAAAATGAACAAATGAGACATGAAATAACATCTACAGATCAAGACGAAGCGAATGGAAGCGGTCCCAGCCTCGTAGCTGTGAACAGCTGTGATCGCAGGAAAATGCTGTTACAAAGATTTCTCAGTATATCTCCGGGACATTTCCCTGGCTTTCCCACCGTCACAATGGACAAACGAGACATGAAATAACATCAACAGATCAAGACGAAGCGAATGGAAGTACCCCCGGAGTCATAGCATGTGTAAATCGGGACGAAACATCTCTCTCTCCCCCGCCTGCTTGTGAAGGTGAGGGGCAGTTTACACACACTCACGCAGCTGCTGCATGCAGCAACGCACACAGAGGGAGGAGATGGCAGAGAGAATGCACTCCCCTGAAAACTCCCCTTGAATTCCTCCAGACTCAGAAAATGTAAAAGTTCACTTTTTGGAGATCCATAGAAAAAGGGTGAAAATGGAAAAAAGTATTCGAAAATAGTGCCTCATAAGGCGGGTGGAGTCCCTTGAAAACTCCCCTTGAATTCCTCCAGACTCAGAAAAAGTCAAAGTTGACTTTTTGGAGATCCATAGAAAAAGGGTGAAAATGAAAAAAAGTATGCCACAGCATGGATTCGAACACGCGACCAACCGCATCCAGGGGCGAGCATTAACGCAGTGAGCCACTGGACCTGAGTACTCAAACATGCCTACTTTTGCATCTTAGAAACTCTGAATTCACTAAATGTACAACTTTTTCTCCATTAAAAAATGAACAACTGAGACATTAAATAACATCTACAGATCAATACGAAGCGAATGGAAGCGGTCCCAGCCCCGTAGCTGTGAACAGCTGTGATCGCAGGAAAATGCTGTTTCAAAGATTTCTCAGTATATCTCCGGGACATTTCCCTGGCTTTCCCACTGTCACAATGGACAAACGAGACATGAAATAACATCAACAGATCAAGACGAAGCGAATGGAGGTACCCCCAGTGGCTCACTATTTTCGAATACTTTTTTCCATTTTCACCCTTTTTCTATGGATCTCCAAAAAGTGAACTTTTACATTTTCTGAGTCTGGAGGAATTCAAGGGGAGTTTTCAGGGGAGTGCGTTCTCTCTGCCATCTCCTCCCTGTGTGTGTGTTGCTGCATGCAGCAGCTGCGTGTGTCTGTAAACTGCCCCTCCCTCTCGCAAGCAGGCGGGGGAGAGGGAGATGTTTCGTCTCGATTTACACATGCTATGACTCCGGGGGTACCTCCATTCGCTTCGTCTTGATCTGTTGATGTTATTTAATGTCTCGTTTGTCCATTGTGATGGTGGGAAAGCCAGGGAAATGTCCCGGAGATATACTGAGAAATCTTTGTAACAGTATTTTCCTGCGATCACAGCTGTTCACAGCTACGGGGCTGGGATCGCTTCCATTCGCTTCGTCTTGATCTGTAGATGTTATTTAATGTCTCAGTTGTTCATTTTGATGGAGAAAAAGTTGTACATTTAGTGAATTCAGAGTTTCTAAGATGCAAAAGTAGGCATGTTTGAGTACTCAGGTCCAGTGGCTCACTGCGTTAATGCTCGCCCCTGGATGCGGTTGGTCGCGTGTTCGAATCCATGCTGTGGCATACTTTTTTACATTTTCACCCTTTTTCTATGGATCTCCAAAAAGTGAACTTTTACATTTTCTGAGTCTGGAGGAATTCAAGGGGAGTTTTCAGGGGAGTGCGTTCTCTCTGCCATCTCCTCCCTGTGTGTGCGTTGCTGCATGCAGCAGCTGCGTGTGTGTGTAAACTGCCCCTCCCCCTCGCAAGCAGGCGGGGGAGAGAGAGATCTGTCGTCTCGATTTACACATGCTATGACTCCGGGGGTACTTCCATTCGCTTCGTCTTGATCTGTTGATGTTATTTCATGTCTCGTTTGTCCATTGTGACGGTGGTAAAGCCAGGGAAATGTCCCGGAGATATACTGAGAAATCTTTGGAACAGCATTTTCCTGCGATCACAGCTGTTCACAGCTACGAGGCTGGGACCGCTTCCATTCGCTTCGTCTTGATCTGTAGATGTTATTTCATGTCTCATTTGTTCATTTTGATGGAGAACAAGTTGTACATTTAGTGAATTCAGAGTTTCTAAGATGCACAAGTAGGCATGTTTGAGTACTCAGGTCCAGTGGCTCACTGCGTTAACGCTCGCCCCTGGATGTGGTTGGTCGCGTGTTCGAATCCATGTTGTGGCATACTTTTTTTCATTTTCACCCTTTTTCTATGGATCTCCAAAAAGTCAACTTTGACTTTTTCTGAGTCTGGAGGAATTCAAGGGGAGTTTTCAAGGGACTCTACACGCCTTATGAGGCACTATTTTCGAATACTTTTTTCCATTTTCACCCTTTTTCTATGGATCTCCAAAAAGTGAACTTTTACATTTTCTGACTCTGGAGGAATTCAAGGGGAGTTTTCAGGGGAGTGCATTCTCTCTGCCATCTCCTCCCTGTGTGTGCGTTGCTGCATGCAGCAGCTGCGTGTGTGTGTGTAAACTGCCCCTCCCCTTCGCAAGCAGGCGGGGGAGAGAGAGATGCTTCGTCTCGATTTACACAGGCTATGACTCCGGGGGTACTTCCATTCGCTTCGTCTTGATCTGTTGATGTTATTTCATGTCTCGTTTGTCCATTGTGACGGTGGGAAAGCCAGGGAAATGTCCCGGAGATATACTGAGAAATCTTTGTAACAGCATTTTCCTGCGATCACAGCTGTTCGCAGCTACGAGGCTGGGACCGCTTTCATTCGCTTCGTCTTGATCTGTAGATGTTATTTCATGTCTCATTTGTTCATTTTGATGGAGAAAAAGTTGTACATTTAGTAAATTCAGAGTGTCTAAGATGCACAAGTAGGCATGTTTGAGTACCCTGGTCCAGTGGCTCACTGTGTTAACGCTCGCCCCTGGATGCGGTTGGTCGCGTGTTCGAATCCATGCTGTGGCATTCTTTTTTTCATTTTCACCCTTTTTCTATGGATCTCCAAAAAGTGATCTTTTACATTTTCTGAGTCTGGAGGAATTCAAGGGGAGTTTTCAGGGGAGTGCGTTCTCTCTGCCATCTCCTCCCTGTGTGTGTGTTGCTGCATGCAGCAGCTGCGTGTGTGTGTAAACTGCCCCTCCCCCTCGCAAGCAGGCGGGGGAGAGAGAGATGTTTCGTCTCGATTTACACATGCTATGACTCCGGGGGTACTTCCATTCGCTTCGTCTTGATCTGTTGATGTTATTTCATGTCTCGTTTGTCCATTGTGACGGTGGCAAAGCCAGGGAAATGTCCCGGAGATATACTGAGAAATCTTTGTAACAGCATTTTCCTGTGATCACAGCTGTTCACAGCTACGAGGCTGGGACCGCTTCCATTCGCTTCGTCTTGATCTGTAGATGTTATTTCATGTCTCATTTGTTCATTTTGATGGAGAAAAAGTTGTACATTTAGTAAATTCAGAGTGTCTAAGATGCACAAGTAGGCATGTTTGAGTACCCTGGTCCAGTGGCTCACTGCGTTAACGCTCGCCCCTGGATGCGGTTGGTCGCGTGTTCGAATCCATGCTGTGGCATACTTTTTTTCATTTTCACCCTTTTTCTATGGATCTCCAAAAAGTCAACTTTGACTTTTTCTGAGTCTGGAGGAATTCAAGGGGAGTTTTCAGGGGAGTGCATTCTCTCTGCCATCTCTTCCCTGTGTGTGCGTTGCTGCATGCAGCAGCTGCGTGTGTGTGTAAACTGCCCCTCCCCTTTGCAAGCAGGCGGGGGAGAGAGAGATGTTTCGTCTCGATTTACACATGCTATGACTCCGGGGGTACCTCCATTCGCTTCGTCTTGATCTGTTGATGTTATTTCATGTCTCGTTTGTCCATTGTGACGGTGGGAAAGCCAGGGAAATGTCCCGGAGATATACTGAGAAATCTTTGTAACAGTATTTTCCTGCGATCACAGCTGTTCACAGCTACGAGGCTGGGACCGCTTCCATTCGCTTCGTCTTGATCTGTAGATGTTATTTAATGTCTCATTTGTTCATTTTGATGGAGAAAAAGTTGTACATTTAGTGAATTCAGAGTTTCTAAGATGCACAAGTAGGCATGTTTGAGTACTCATGTCCAGTGGCTCACTGTGTTAACGCTCTGATCACGCCCGCTAGGAGCGCATTGAGAGTGAGCAGTGTATGTGTGGACGCAAAAGTTTGGGACGAATTTGGACAAAGTGGAGCAAATAAGACGGTTTTTGCACTTTATTTTTGGACAAACAGCCCCCCAAACAGCTCTGCTGTCGGGGGGGATACTTTCAAACTGTATTTTGTGAACATCAGAGGAGAAAATACGAGGAGCAACAGCGCGAACGCAGCGAGAGTGCTGGAGGAAGCAGGTCAATTGTTTGCTGAGGAAACGGGACAAAGTGATTAAAACAAGCGTTTTAATCGCGATCTTTTCCGGCAAAACCCCCCCCAAACAGCTCAGCTGTCTGGGGGGACAAACATTGAAGGTGCGTTGTGGAGAAAATTGAGAAAAGAACGGAGAATAAGGACGTGAATCCTGGAATGTCTGGAATGTCTGGAATGCGGGGGGCGGCGAAGAAAGCGGAAGAAGCCGAGCTGAATGCAGCGGAACATGCTGGAGAAACGGGAGGAAAACCGACAATGCAGACGGATACTGAGGGCTCTACACAAGGAAAGGATGTAAGAGAGGCGGCCTGCATGATGGGAAATATAAGGAATGAAGAGGAGAAAGCGAAGCTGCTGCTGGAGAGGAAGCTGGATGAGAGGAGCCGGGAGGAAAGAGAGGCGGAAAAAGCCGGACTAATGAAAGGAAAGGCTGGAAAGAAGGGAATTATGGAGAGAGAAGAGGAGATGGGTGCATCTCAATCCGGAACAAGCACAACAACGGCTTCAAAGAGACGGGGAGGAGGACATTGCGGAGCGGAACAGAACCCGGTAGAGGGCGCGAGGAATAGCAGCGGAGGTATTAAGGAACGCGCAGGGAAGAGCGGCGAGGCTCTAAAGACAAGCGGAGGGTCAGAAAATGCACAGGAGAGTGCGCAGAGAAGAACAGAAGAGGAGGAAAGCCGGGAGAACACGGGAGAAGGACAAAAGTTTGTGTATGGAGACGACGGAAGGAAAGAGGAGGGTCCTGGACAAAGAAAGAAAACGGACGGAGAAAAAGAGAGAAACAGTTTGAAACAGGGCAGTAGCCAAGTAAAAGAGAGGGGGGGAAGGGTGGGAGAAGGGAATGAGGACATTAGTTACCGGGCGGATCTGACACTGGCGGTGACGGTGGAGGGGGGCTTGGGAAAGATTACAATGTTGGACATGCTGTGTGAAATACAGGATGAGTGTGGGGAAGTGCTGGGGTGCAGGCTGAAGGGGGAAAGGTATGAGGTGACAATGAGATATGTGGAGGGAAAGAAGAGATTGCTGGAGGGGCTGAGGGTGAAGGGGGTGGTTATAAAGGCAGAGGAGTTAACAGCGATGGAGGTGATGGTGTCCTTTATGTACATGCCGATATATATCGAGGATGACCAGATCCTGAAGAGGCTGTTTGAGTGGGGGGTTAAGGCGGTTTCGCCCATCAAAAGACGTTATGTAAAGAACACCAGGGAGGGGATGAGGATAGCGGACGGGACACGCTTCCTCAAAGTTTCTCTTAATGAGAAGGTAACATCACTGCCGTACTCGACACAATTTAGAGTGGAGGGGGGGGCAGAATACGTAAGGGTCATACATGACAGACAGGTGGCGGTGTGCAGAAACTGTCTAAGGGCGGGGCACATTTTTAGGGAGTGTCCGGAGATAAAATGTTACAGGTGTGGGGGTGTTGGGCATTTTGCGAGGGATTGTGCTGGGGAAGAGAGGGTGGGAAGGAGAGAACAGGCCAGGCCTGAAAAGGAGGGGGAGAGGGAGAGGTACAATGTGGAGGAGGAAGCGGAGCAGGAGGTGGAAGAGGTGGATAAAGAAGAGGGGGGGGGGAGGATGAGGGGGCTGAGGAGGTGATAGAGGGAGAGAAGGTAGTGGTGGTGGCGGTGGGGCAGAAAGAAATAGGGGGGGAACAGAAGGAAGGAGGGAAGAAAAGACAACATGAGGGGGTAGCGGAGGAGGGAAATGAGGGGACACAGACAGTGGGGAAAGGGAAGGGGAAAAAGAAGAAAACAAAGACGGAGAGAAAGAAAAGTCCGAACGGCGAAGGTGTGGAGAAGGAGGAGGTGACGGCGGTGGAGGAGAGAGGAGAAGCGGTGATGGTGGTGGAGGAGAGAGAAGAAGCGGAGAAGGTGGGGGAGCAGAGAGTGGAAGATGAGATTACGTTGCTCTTGAAGGACGATGACGAAATCATAGAGGTGACGGTGGGAGAGCAGGAGATCGAGGAGCGGGTCGAGGTTCCGAGGACCAGGGGACGGAGTAGGAGTCCAATGACGCCTGGGAGAGAGGGATCGAGGGTCGGAGGAGGTGACTCAAAACCATCAGGAATACCCGTGAGAGGGAAAGTGAAAACACGTTCACAAGTGGAGAAGAATGTGAAAGGAGTCGGTGGAGATGAACTGGACAGCGAAAGGTGAGCTGAAGGAGAACTTTTGGAATACTCCAACGCTAATCCCCTTTAAATAACAATGGTGAAGATTGTTTCTTTCAACGGCTGTGGCCTGGAAAAGAAGGACAAGTGGGAACAGAAATTTTTTTTCAAACTTTACATGCAATGGTGACGATATGTACATTTAATGGCCGGGGGCTAAAAACAAAGGACAGAAGGGACAGGGCTTTACTGCTATGTACAGCTGATGTCATATGCCTACAGGAGACACACTGGGACAATGAAAGTGTGGGTGATGTGATAATGGGATGGATGGGGAGGGTATTTTTCAATAATGGTGGTTTGAATGCAAGAGGGGTGGCAATATTGTTTAGAATGGGAAAAGTGGAAAGTGTGAAAAAGGTGGAGGATGATGGAAAAGGAAGGATGATTATTGCAGAGTTTGGTTATATGGGGGAAATGTATAGACTGATGAATATTCATGCGCCTAATGAGGAGAAAGAAAGAAAGAGTTTTTTTGAGGGTCTGGATGGGAAGTGTGGGGGAAATTGTGTGGTGGTGGGTGATTTCAATGTGAGGTGTGGAAGGATTGATGTGGCGGGTGGGATGAGTTATAGAAATGACTCCTCACGAGGTGCATTGGAGAAACTGATGAGGGAGAATGGCTTAAGAGATGTGTGGAGAGAAAGGAATTTGGATGAGAGGGTATATACTAGAAAACAGGTGGTGGGGGGTGTGTTGAAGCAGAGTAGGATAGACTTGGTGCTGTGCAAGGGAAGGATAGGTGGGAAGGTGGGGACTTTTAAACATACAACGACTAGCTTGAGTGATCATGTTATCCTTGGCTTTAAGCTGGATGATGGATGTAAGGGAAGAGGGGGAGGGGTGTGGTGCCTAAACGCTGCTCTGCTTAAGGATGAGAAATACAAAAAGATGATGAATGAATGGTTAAGGAAGCAAGAGAAAATGGATGGTGAGGATGAAGGAGAATGGTGGGAGGGCCTAAAAAGAGAAATAAAAAAAATGAGCATAAAGTTCAGTTGTGGAAGAAATAAAAGAGGGAGAGAGAGGGAGGAGAGGTTAAAAGAGGAACTAAATAAAGAAGCAGAGAAGATAGAGGGAGAGGTAGGGAGAGATTTAGGGGTCTACAATAGTCTTAGGGATGAGTTAGGGATAGTGGAAAGAGAGAGGTGTATGGGGGCAATAGTCAGGAGTAGGGCAAGATATTTAGTTGAAGGGGAAAAATGTACAGGTTTTTTCTTAGGGATGGAGAATAGGAAGCAGGGGAACAATCAGATTAGGCAGATAGAGGGTAAGGGGGGTGAGATTATTAAAGACTTAGTAGGGATAGTTAAGAGGGTGGAAGAGTTTTATAGAGAGCTCTTCCAGGAGGAAGTTAATGAAAAAGAGAGCCTGGAAAAGACTCTGGGGAGCATGAGGGCGGTGTTGACAGAAGAAGGAAGAGAGTTGTGCGAAGGGGAGATGGGAAAAGAGGAAATAGAGGCAGCAATAGATGGCATGGGCAAAAATAAAAGCCCGGGACTAGATGGCCTAACTGCAGAGTTCTACATGGAATTTAAGGCTGTGCTAGTCCCAATGTTGAAGGAGTTGTTTAAGAGCTTCGAAGAGAAGGATGAACTGCCGGACGGATTATCAACAGGGTTGATTAGCATATTGTACAAAAAGGGTAGTAGGGATAAATTAGGGAACTATAGGCCGTTAAGTATGTTGAATGGGGATTATAAGATTATGGCACGGGTGTTATCCAATAGAATGAAGAGGGTTATTGGTGCGGTGGTGGGGAGCACCCAGGCATATAGTATTCCTGGAAGGGATATATGTGACACAGTTTGTAGTATTAGGGACACGGTAAATCATATGAAGGGTGGAGAAGGAGGGGTGTTGGTAAGCTTAGATCTGAACAAGGCGTTCGATAGGGTTAATCACGTTTATTTATTCAGGGTTTTGGTAAAAGCAGGGTTTGGGAGGGGGTTTGTTGGGTGGATAAGGAGAATATATAGGAAAGCCATGAGTTGCGTTAAGGTTAATGGGATCATCACAAATGTATTTAAGTTAGGGAGATCCGTCCGGCAGGGATGCCCTCTATCGGCGATGCTCTATGCATTATCAGCGGAGCCCCTTGCGGCTTTGCTACAACAGAATGAGAGGGTAAAGGGGGTGATGGTGCCGGGGGGAGGGATAAGTGTAGTATTCCAATATGCGGATGATACTACAATCACCGTAAGAGACATGGAAAGTGTAAGAGGGGTCGTAGAGAGTGTGGAGATATATGGAAGAGCTTCAGGGGCTAAAATTAATATGGAAAAGTCAGAGTACATGGTGCTGGGAAATGGTGATGTAGGGAGAGAGGAGTTAGGTTTAAAAGAGAATAAGGAATATATTAGGGTACTGGGTATTAATGTGGGTTTGAAGGACAGAGAGGGGAGGGATGTGCAATATGAGGGAGTGGTGGGTAGTTTAAAAAAGACCCTAAGCTTCTGGAAACTGAGGAGATTAAAACTGAGGGGGAAAGTTATAGTAGTAAATGGTCTCATCATGAGCAAGCTAGTTTATGTAATGAGTGTAATGGAGGTGCCAGACAGAGTAATAAAAGAGGTAAATAAAATAGTGAGTGAGTTCATGTGGGAGGGGAAGGGAGTGAGGATAGCTAGGGAGGTTCTAGAGAATGACTATAAAGATGGGGGGCTAAAACTAATAAATGTGGAAAGGAAGATGAAAGCAATGAGGGTTAAAACGATGATAAAATATCTAAATAAGGGAAATAAGCATGTGTGGAAAGAATTTTTGAGAGACAGTATAAATAAAGGAGGGGGGTGTGGGGACAGTGGGATATTTATGTGCTTTAAGAAAGGGTGGATGAATGGAATGAATGATTTTCAAAGGGAGGTGATGAATGCGTGGGGAGAGTTCTTGGGGAATGTGAAGTATGAATGTGAGAATGCGCAGCAGGTATGGAAACAACCCATATTCCAAAACTATAGGATAATGAAAGAGGGCGAAGTATTATTTCATTTACCAATGTGGAGGGCTGGATTTAGGGTAATAAGAGACCTAGTCTATGAGTATGTTCCGGGGTTCATGAGGGCTCAAGTTATTGTTGATGGGACAAGGGAAAATAATCTGTTAATGGGGGGAAGGACAGCGGAAGGCATGATGGAGAGCATCAAAGAGGGGATGCCGGTGGAATGGAGGAGGATGGTGGAGAGCAAGAAGGTGGGAGGGGGCGAAAGTGAGGTAGCGCTATATGTGGGTGAAGGGGTGAAGCTGGGAGACCTTAGCATGAAAAGGATATACAAAACCCTTGGGAAGGGTGATGCAAGGAGACCAGCATCAGAAAAGGTATGGGAAAAGGTGATGGGGGGAATGGATGTGAAAAAGATGTGGGTGAATCTGAGAGTGAAAGGGAATAGTGTGAAGGGTGAGCACTTTGATTTCTGTTTAAGGCACAACAGGGTGTTCAACAATTTAATAATAAGTATGTTTGACAAAGAGGTTAAGAGAGAATGTGATGTGTGTAAGTTGGGAGTGGAGAATTGTATGCATGAGTTTTTTGAGTGTGGGGAATTAAGGGGGTTCTTTGGGAAAATAAAAGAATTGATATGCAGGTGCTGGGATGAAGGGGTGTTAAAATGTCTAGAGTGGAAAGAATTGTGGTTGTTTGGGTTGAGTGGGAGAAGGGATGGGTGCAATGTTGATATGTTAAATCTATGTTTAAGCCAGGCAAGATATGCGGTGAAAATAAGAAGGAATGTAGCACACTATGAGGGGAGAGTTGATGGAGTGTGGGGAATTATGAAGAGGAATATAATGAGGGTTGTTGGAATGTTATATGTGTACAAAGATAATGAGATGTTCATGAAAGAACATGTTGATGGTTGTACACTGATAGAAGTGAATGATGGACAGCTTAAGTATAATTTTGAAAAATAAGGAATGATGACCTGTGAAAGGGGAATAAATGTAAAAGAATGGTGGATTAGGGATGTCGGGGAAGTGAAAGACAAGATAGGACTGTGATGTATACTTTGTATTAAATGCATTGGGGTCCTCTTCTTTTTGGGGGATTTGTTATGCAATGTGAGTGTTTGTTTAATCTGTGTGAAAACATTTTGATAATAAATAATAAAAAGAAAAAAAAAAAAAAACGCTCGCCCCTGGATGCGGTTGGTCGCGTGTTCGAATCCATGCTGTGGCATATTTTTTTCATTTTCACCCTTTTTCTATGGATCTCCAAAAAGTCAACTTTGACTTTTTCTGAGTCTGGAGGAATTCAAGGGGAGTTTTCAAGGGACTCTACCCGCCTTATGAGGCACTATTTTCGAATACTTTTTTCCATTTTCACCCTTTTTCTATGGATCTCCAAAAAGTGAACTTTTAAATGTTCTGAGTCTGGAGGAATTCAAGGGGAGTTTTCAGGGGAGTGCGTTCTCTCTGCCATCTCCTCCCTGTGTGTGCGTTGCTGCATGCAGCAGCTGCGTGTGTGTTTAAACTGCCCCTCCCCCTCGCAAGCAGGCGGGGGAGAGAGAGATCTTTTGTCTCGATTTACACATGCTATGACTCCGGGGGTACTTCCATTCGCTTCGTCTTGATCTGTTGATGTTATTTCATGTCTCGTTTGTCCATTGTGACGGTGGGAAAGCCAGGGAAATGTCCCGGAGATATACTGAGAAATCTTTGTAACAGTATTTTCCTGCGATCACAGCTGTTCACAGCTACGAGGCTGGGACCGCTTCCATTCGCTTCGTCTTGATCTGTAGATGTTATTTCATGTCTCATTTTTTCATTTTGATGGAGAAAAAGTTGTACATTTAGTGAATTCAGAGTGTCTAAGCTGCACAAGTAGGCATGTTTGAGTACTCAGGTCCAGTGGCTCACTGCGTTAAAGCTCGCCCCTGGATGCGGTTGGTCGCGTATTTGAATCCATGCTGTTGCAAAAAAACAAACATTTTCACCCTTTTTCTATGGATCTCCAAAAGGTGAACTTTTACATTTTCTGAGTCTGGAGGAATTCAAGGGGAGTTTTCAGGGGAGTGCGTTCTCTCTAACCAATGAGCTAACTGAAGCTAACCAATGAGCTAACTGAAGCTAACCAATGAGCTAACTGATGCTAACCAATGAGCTAACCCAGGCTAACCAATGAGCTAACCGAGTAATGAGCTAACCCAGGCTAACCAATGAGCTAACCGAGGCTAACCAATGAGCTAACTGAGGCTAACCAATGAGCTAACTGATGCTAACCAATGAGCTAACCGAGGCTAACCAATGAGCAAACTGAAGCTAACCAATGAGCTAACCCAGGCTAACCAATGAGCTAACCCAGGCTAACCAATGAGCTAGCCCAGGCTAACCAATGAGCTAACTGAATCTAACCAATGAGCTAACCGAGGCTAACCAATGAGCTAACTGAGGCTAGCCAATGAGCTAACTGATGCTAACCAATGAGCTAACCGAGGCTAACCAATGAGCTAACTGAAGCTAACCCTGGCTAACCAATGAGCTAACTGAGGAATGAGCTAACCCAGGCTAACCAATGAGCTAACCGAGGCTAACCAATGAGCTAACTGAAGCGAACCAATGAGCTAACCCAGGCTAACCAATGAGCTAACTGAGGCTAACCAATGAGCTAATTGAGGCTAACGATTTACACATGCTATGACTCCCGGGGTACTTCCATTCGCTTCGTCTTGATCTGTTGATGTTATTTCATGTCTCGTTTGTCCATTGTGACGGTGGTAAAGCCAGGGAAATGTCCTGGAGATATACTGTGAAATCTTTGTAACAGCATTTTCCTGCGATCATTGTCATCAGGCTAACCAATGAGCTAACCGAGGCTAACCAATGAGCTAACTGAAGCTAACCAATGAGCTAACTGAAGCTAACCAATGAGCTAACCGAGGCTAACCAATGAGCTAACTGATGCTAACCAATGAGCTAACTGAGGCTAACCAATGAGCTAACTGATGCTAACCAATGAGCTAACCCAGGCTAACCAATGAGCTAACCGAGGCTAACCAATGAGCTAACTGAAGCTAACCAATGAGCTAACTGAAGCTAAACAATGAGCTAACTGATGCTAACCAATGAGCTAACCGAGGCTAACCAATGAGCTAACTGAAGCTAACCAATGAGCTAACCCAGGCTAACCAATGAGCTAACCGAGTAATGAGCTAACCCAGGCTAACCAATGAGCTAACCGAGGCTAACCAATGAGCTAACTGAGGCTAACCAATGAGCTAACTGATGCTAACCAATGAGCTAACCGAGGCTAACCAATGAGCAAACTGAAGCTAACCAATGAGCTAACCCAGGCTAACCAATGAGCTAACCCAGGCTAACCAATGAGCTAGCCCAGGCTAACCAATGAGCTAACTGAATCAAACCAATGAGCTAACCGAGGCTAACCAATGAGCTAACTGAGGCTAGCCAATGAGCTAACTGATGCTAACCAATGAGCTAACCGAGGCTAACCAATGAGCTAACTGAAGCTAACCCTGGCTAACCAATGAGCTAACTGAGGAATGAGCTAACCCAGGCTAACCAATGAGCTAACCGAGGCTAACCAATGAGCTAACTGAAGCTAACCAATGAGCTAACCCAGGCTAACCAATGAGCTAACTGAGGCTAACCAATGAGCTAACTGATGCTAACCAATGAGCTAACCGAGGCTAACCAATGAGCTAACTGAAGCTAACCAATGAGCTAACCCAGGCTAATCAATGAACTAACTGAAGCTAACCAATGAGCTAACCCAGGCTAACCAATGAGCTAACTGAGGCTAAACAATGAGCTAACTGATGCTAACCAATGAGCTAACTGAAGCTAACCCAGGCTAACCCAGGCTAACCAATGAGCTAACTGAAGCTAACAATGAGCTAACTGAGGCTAACCAATGAGCTAACTGATGCTAACCAGAGAGCTAACTGATGCTAACCAATGAGCTAACCAAGGCTAACCAATGAGCTAACTGATGCTAACCAGAGAGCTAACTGATGCTAACCAATGAGCTAACCAAGGCTAACCAATGAGCCAACCAAAGCTAACCAATGAGCTAACCCAGGCTAACCAATGAGCTAACCCAGGCTAACCAATGAGCTAACTGAGGCTAAACAATGAGCTAACTGATGCTAACCAATGAGCTAACCAAGGCTAACCAATGAGCTAACTGATGCTAACCAGAGAGCTAACTGATGCTAACCAATGAGCTAACCAAGGCTAACCAATGAGCCAACCAAAGCTAACCAATGAGCTAACCCAGGCTAACCAATGAGCTAACCCAGGCTAACCAATGAGCTAACTGAGGCTAAACAATGAGCTAACTGATGCTAACCAATGAGCTAACTGAAGCTAACCCAGGCTAACCCAGGCTAACCAATGAGCTAACTGAAGCTAACAATGAGCTAACTGAGGCTAACCAATGAGCTAACTGATGCTAACCAATGAGCTAACCGAGGCTAACCAATGAGCTAACTGAAGCTAACCAATGAGCTAACCAAGGCTAACCGAGGAATGAGCTAAGCCAGGCTAACCAATGAGCTAACCGAGGCTAACCAATGAGCTAACTGAAGCTAACCAATGAGCTAACTGAAGCTAACATATGAGTTAACCAATGCTAACCAATGAGCTAACTGATGCTAACCAATGAGCTAACTGAGGCTAACCAATGAGCTAACTGATGCTAACCAATGAGCTAATCCAGGCTAACCAATGAGCTAACCCAGGCTAACCAATGAGCTAACCGAGGCTAACCAATGAGCTAACCCAGGCTAACCAATGAGCTAACTGAAGCTAACCAATGAGCTAACTGAAGCTAACCAATGAGCTAACTGAAGCTAACCAATGAGCTAACCGAGGCTAACCAATGAGCTAACTGATGCTAACCAATGAGCTAACTGAGGCTAACCAATGAGCTAACTGATGCTAACCAATGAGCTAACCCAGGCTAACCAATGAGCTAACTGAGGCTAACCAATGAGCTAACTGAAGCTAACCAATGAGCTAACTGAAGCTAAACAATGAGCTAACCGAGGCTAACCAATGAGCTAACTGATGCTAACCAATGAGCTAACTGAGGCTAACCAATGAGCTAACTGATGCTAACCAATGAGCTAACCCAGGCTAACCAATGAGCTAACCGAGGCTAACCAATGAGCTAACTGAAGCTAACCAATGAGCTAACTGAAGCTAAACAATGAGCTAACTGATGCTAACCAATGAGCTAACCGAGGCTAACCAATGAGCTAACTGAAGCTAACCAATGAGCTAACCCAGGCTAACCAATGAGCTAACCGAGGAATGAGCTAACCCAGGCTAACCAATGAGCTAACCGAGGCTAACCAATGAGCTAACTGAAGCTAACCAATGAGCTAACTGAAGCTAACCAATGAGCTAACCGAGGCTAACCAATGAGCTAACTGATGCTAACCAATGAGCTAACTGAGGCTAACCAATGAGCTAACCCAGGCTAACCAATGAGCTAACCGAAGCTAACCAATGAGCTAACTGAAGCTAACCAATGAGCTAACTGAAGCTAAACAATGAGCTAACTGATGCTAACCAATGAGCTAACCGAGGCTAACCAATGAGCTAACTGAAGCTAACCAATGAGCTAACCCAGGCTAATCAATTAACTAACTGAAGCTAACCAATGAGCTAGCCCAGGCTAATCAATGAACTAACTGAAGCTAACCAATGAGCTAACTGAGGCTAACCAATGAGCTAACTGATGCTAACCAATGAGCTAACCCAGGCTAACCAATGAGCTAACCGAGGCTAACCAATGAGCTAAATGAAGCTAACCAATGAGCTAACCCAGGCTAACCAATGAGCTAACCCAGGCTAACCAAAGAGCTAGCCCAGGCTAATCAATGAGCTAACTGAATCTAACCAATGAGCTAACCGAGGCTAACCAATGAGCTAACTGAGGCTAATCAATGAGCTAACTGATGCTAACCAATGAGTTAACTGAGGCTAACCAATGAGCTAACTGAAGCTAACCCAGGCTAACCAATGAGCTAACCGAGGAATGAGCTAACCCAGGCTAACCAATGAGCTAACCGAGGCTAACCAATGAGCTAACTGAAGCTAACCAATGAGCTAACTGAAGCTAACCAATGAGCTAACCAAGGCTAACCAATGAGCTAACTGATGCTAACCAATGAGCTAACTGAGGCTAACCAATGAGCTAACTGATGCTAACCAATGAGCTAACCCAGGCTAACCAATGAGCTAACCGAGGCTAACCAATGAGCTAACTGAAGCTAACCAATGAGCTAACTGAAGCTAAACAATGAGCTAACGGATGCTAACCAATGAGCTAACCGAGTCTAACCAATGAGCTAACTGAAGCTAACCAATGAGCTAACCCAGGCTAACCAATGAGCTAACCGAGTAATGAGCTAACCCAGGCTAACCAATGAGCTAACTGAAGCTAACCAATGAGCTAACCAAGGCTAACCAATGAGCTAACTGAAGCTAACCAATGAGCTAACCCAGGCTAATCAATGAACTAACTGAAGCTAACCAATGAGCTAACCCAGGCTAATCAATGAACTAACTGAAGCTAACCAATGAGCTAACCGAGGCTAACCAATGAGCTAACCGAGTAACGAGCTAACCCAGGCTAACCAATGAGCTAACTGAAGCTAACCAGGGCTAAACAATGAGCTAACCGAGCAATGAGCTAACCCAGGCTAACCAATGAGCTAACCGAGGCTAACCAATGAGCTAACTGATGCTAACCAATGAGCTAACCCAGGCTAACCAATGAGCTAACCGAGGCTAACCAATGAGCTAAATGAAGCTAACCAATGAGCTAACCCAGGCTAACCAATGAGCTAACCCAGGCTAACCAAAGAGCTAGCCCAGGCTAACCAATGAGCTAACTGAATCCAACCAATGAGCTAACCGAGGCTAACCAATGAGCTAACTGAGGCTAATCAATGAGCTAACTGATGCTAACCAATGAGCTAACTGAGGCTAACCAATGAGCTAACTGAAGCTAACCCAGGCTAACCAATGAGCTAACCGAGGAATGAGCTAACCCAGGCTAACCAATGAGCTAACCGAGGCTAACCAATGAGCTAACTGAAGCTAACCAATGAGCTAACTGAAGCTAACCAATGAGCTAACTGATGCTAACCAATGAGCTAACCCAGGCTAACCAATGAGCTAGCCCAGGCTAACCAATGAGCTAACTGAAGCTAACCAATGAGCTAACCGAGGCTAACCAATGAGCTAACTGAGGCTAACCAATGAGCTAACTGATGCTAACCAATGAGCTTACCGAGGCTAACCAATGAGCTAACTGAAGCTAACCAGGGCTAAACAATGAGCTAACCGAGCAATGAGCTAACCCAGGCTAACCAATGAGCTAACCGAGGCTAACCAATGAGCTAACTGAAGCTAACCAATGAGCTAACTGAAGCTAACCAATGAGCTAACCAAGGCTAACCAATGAGCTAACTGATGCTAACCAATGAGCTAACTGAGGCTAACCGATGAGCTAACTGATGCTAACCAATGAGCTAATCCAGGCTAACCAATGAGCTAACTGAGGCTAACCAATGAGCTAACTGATGCTAACCAATGAGCTAACTGAGGCTAACCAATGAGCTAACTGATGCTACCCAATGAGCTAACCCAAGCTAACCAATGAGCTAACCGAGGCTAACCAATGAGCTAACTGAAGCTAACCAATGAGCTAACTGAAGCTAAACAATGAGCTAACTGATGCTAACCAATGAGCTAACCGAGGCTAACCAATGAGCTAACTGAAGCTAACCAATGAGCTAACCCAGGCTAATCAATGAACTAACTGAAGCTAACCAATGAGCTAGCCCAGGCTAATCAATGAACTAACTGAAGCTAACCAATGAGCTAACCGAGGCTAACCAATGAGCTAACCGAGTAACGAGCTAACCCAGGCAAACCAATGAGCTAACCGAGGCTAACCAATGAGCTAACTGAGGCTAACCAATGAGCTAACTGATGCTAACCACTGAGCTAACCCAGGCTAACCAATGAGCTAACCGAGGCTAACCAATGAGCTAAATGAAGCTAACCAATGAGCTAACCCAGGCTAACCAATGAGCTAACCCAGGCTAACCAAAGAGCTAGCCCAGGCTAATCAATGAGCTAACTGAATCTAACCAATGAGCTAACCGAGGCTAACCAATGAGCTAACTGAGGCTAATCAATGAGCTAACTGATGCTAACCAATGAGTTAACTGAGGCTAACCAATGAGCTAACTGAAGCTAACCCAGGCTAACCCAGGCTAACCAATGAGCTAACTGAAGCTAACAATGAGCTAACTGAGGCTAACCAATGAGCTAACTGATGCTAACCAATGAGCTAACCAAGGCTAAACAATGAGCTAACTGAAGCTAACCAATGAGCTAACCCAGGCTAACCGAGGAATGAGCTAACCCAGGCTAACCAATGAGCTAACCGAGGCTAACCAATGAGCTAACTGAAGCTAACCAATGAGCTAACTGAAGCTAACCAATGAGCTAACCAAGGCTAACCAATGAGCTAACTGATGCTAACCAATGAGCGAACTGAGGCTAACCAATGAGCTAACTGATGCTAACCAATGAGATAATCCAGGCTAACCAATGAGCTAACCCAGGCTAACCAATGAGCTAACCGAGGCTAACCAATGAGCTAACCAAGGCTAACCAATGAGCTAACTGAATCTAACCAATGAGCTAACCCAGGCTAACCAATGAGCTAACCGAGGAATGAGCTAACCCAGGCTAACCAATGAGCTAACCGAGGCTAACCAATGAGCTAACTGAAGCTAACCAATGAGCTAACTGAAGCTAACCAATGAGCTAACCGAGGCTAACCAATGAGCTAACTGAGGCTAACCAAAGAGCTAACTGATGCTAACCAGAGAGCTAACTGATGCTAACCAATGAGCTAACCAAGGCTAACCAATGAGCCAACCAAAGCTAACCAATGAGCTAACCCAGGCTAACCAATGAGCTAACTGATGTTAACCAATGAGCTAACTGAGGCTAACTAATGAGCTAACTGATGCTAACCAATGAGCTAATCCAGGCTAACCAATGAGCTAACCCAGGCTAACCAATGAGCTAACCGAGGAATGAGCTAACCCAGGCTAACCAATGAGCTAACCGAGGCTAACCAATGAGCTAACTGAAGCTAACCAATGAGCTAACTGAAGCTAACCAATGAGCAAACCGAGGCTAACCAATGAGCTAACTGATGCTAACCAATGAGCTAACCGAGGCTAACCAATGAGCTAACTGAAGCTAACCAATGAGCTAACCCAGGCTAACCAATGAGCTAACTGAGGCTAACCAATGAGCTAATTGAGGCTAACGATTTACACATGCTATGACTCCGGGGGTACTTCCATTCGCTTCGTCTTGATCTGTTGATGTTATTTCATGTCTCGTTTGTCCATTGTGACTGTGGTAAAGCCAGGGAAATGTCCCGGAGATATACTGAGAAATCTTTGTAACAGCATTTTCCTGCGATCACAGCTGTTCACAGCTACGAAGCTGGGACCGCTTCCATTCGCTTCGTCTTGATCTGTAGATGTTATTTCATGTCTCATTTGTTCATTTTGATGGAGAAAAAGTTGTACATTTAGTGAATTCAGAGTGTCTAAGCTGCACAAGTAGGTATGTTTGAGTACTCAGGTCCAGTGGCTCACTGCGTTAACGCTCGCCCCTGGATGTGGTTGGTCGCGTGTTCAAATCAATGCTGTGGCATACTTTTTTTCATTTTCACCGTTTTTCTATGGATCTCCAAAAAGTAAACTTTTACATTTTCTGAGTCTGGAGGAATTCAAGGGGAGTTTTCAGGGGAGTGCGTTCTCTCTAACCAATGAGCTAACTGAAGCGAACCAATGAGCTAACTGAAGCTAACCAATGAGCTAACTGATGCTAACCAATGAGCTAACCCAGGCTAACCAATGAGCTAGCCCAGGCTAACCAATGAGCTAACTGAAGCTAACCCAGGCTAACCAATGAGCTAACCGAGGAATGAGCTAACCCAGGCTAACCAATGAGCTAACCGAGGCTAACCAATGAGCTAACTGAAGCTAACCAATGAGCTAACCCAGGCTAACCAATGAGCTAACCCAGGCTAACCAATGAGCTAACCGAGGCTAACCAATGAGCTAACTGAGGCTAACCAATGAGCTAACTGATGCTAACCAATGAGCTAACCCATGCTAACCAATGAGCTAACCGAGGCTAACCAATGAGCTAACTGAAGCTAAACAATGAGCTTACCCAGGCTAACCAATGAGCTAACCCAGGCTAACCAATGAGCTAGCCCAGGCTAACCAATGAGCTAACTGAATCTAACCAATGAGCTAACCGAGGCTAACCAATGAGCTAACTGAGGCTAACCAATGAGCTAACTGATGCTAACCAATGAGCTAACCGAGGCTAACCAATGAGCTAACTGAAGCTAACCAATGAGCTAACCCAGGCTAATCAATGAACTAACTGAAGCTAACCAATGAGCTAGCCCAGGCTAATCAATGAACTAACTGAAGCTAACCAATGAGCTAACCGAGGCTAACCAATGAGCTAACCGAGTAATGAGCTAACCCAGGCTAACCAATGAGCTAACCTAGGTTAACCAATGAGCTAACTGAATCTAACCAATGAGCTAACCGAGGCTAACCAATGAGCTAACTGAGGCTAACCAATGAGCTAACCTAGGTTAACCAATGAGCTAACTGAATCTAACCAATGAGCTAACCGAGGCTAACCAATGAGCTAACTGAGGCTAACCATTGAGCTAACTGATGCTAACCAATGAGCTAACCGAGGCCAACCAATGAGCTAACCAAGGCTAACCAATGAACCAACCAAAGCTAACCAATGAGCTAACCCAAAATAACCAATAAGCTAACCCAGGCTAACCAATGAGTTAACTGAGGCTAAACAATGAGCTAACTGATGCTAACCAATGAGCTAACCCAGGCTAACCAATGAGCTAACTGAGGCTAACCAATGAGTTAACCCAGGCTAACCAATGAGCTAACTGAAGCTAACCAATGAGCTAACTGAGGAATGAGCTAACTCAGGCTAACCAATGAGCTAACTGAGGCTAACCAAAGAGCTAACTGATGCTAACCAGAGAGCTAACTGATGCTAACCAATGAGCTAACCAAGGCTAACCAATGAGCCAACCAAAGCTAACCAATGAGCTAACCCAGGCTAACCAATGAGCTAACCCAGGCTAACCAATGAGCTAACTGAGGCTAAACAATGAGCTAACTGATGCTAACCAATGAGCTAACTGAAGCTAACCCAGGCTAACCCAGGCTAACCAATGAGCTAACTGAAGCTAACAATGAGCTAACTGAGGCTAACCAATGAGCTAACTGATGCTAACCAATGAGCTAACCAAGGCTAAACAATGAGCTAACTGAAGCTAACCAATGAGCTAACCCAGGCTAACCGAGGAATGAGCTAACCCAGGCTAACCAATGAGCTAACCGAGGCTAACCAATGAGCTAACTGAAGCTAACCAATGAGCTAACTGAAGCTAACCAATGAGCTAACCAAGGCTAACCAATGAGCTAACTGATGCTAACCAATGAGCGAACTGAGGCTAACCAATGAGCTAACTGATGCTAACCAATGAGATAATCCAGGCTAACCAATGAGCTAACCCAGGCTAACCAATGAGCTAACCGAGGCTAACCAATGAGCTAACCCAGGCTAACCAATGAGCTAACTGAATCTAACCAATGAGCTAACCCAGGCTAACCAATGAGCTAACCGAGGAATGAGCTAACCCAGGCTAACCAATGAGCTAACCGAGGCTAACCAATGAGCTAACTGAAGCTAACCAATGAGCTAACTGAAGCTAACCAATGAGCTAACCGAGGCTAACCAATGAGCTAACTGAGGCTAACCAAAGAGCTAACTGATGCTAACCAGAGAGCTAACTGATGCTAACCAATGAGCTAACCAAGGCTAACCAATGAGCCAACCAAAGCTAACCAATGAGCTAACCCAGGCTAACCAATGAGCTCACCCAGGCTAACCAATGAGCTAACTGAGGCTAAACAATGAGCTAACTGATGCTAACCAATGAGCTAACTGAAGCTAACCCAGGCTAACCCAGGCTAACCAATGAGCTAACTGAAGCTAACAATGAGCTAACTGAGGCTAACCAATGAGCTAACTGATGCTAACCAATGAGCTAACCGAGGCTAACCAATGAGCTAACTGAAGCTAACCAATGAGCTAACCCAGACTAACCGAGGAATGAGCTAACCCAGGCTAACCAATGAGCTAACTGAAGCTAACCAATGAGCTAACCCAGACTAACCGAGGAATGAGCTAACCCAGGCTAACCAATGAGCTAACTGAAGCTAACCAATGAGCTAACCAAGGCTAACCAATGAGCTAACTGATGCTAACCAATGAGCTAATCCAGGCTAACCAATGAGCTAACCCAGGCTAACCAATGAGCTAACCGAGGAATGAGCTAACCCAGGCTAACCAATGAGCTAACCGATGCTAACCAATGAGCTAACTGAAGCTAACCAATGAGCTAACTGAAGCTAACCAATGAGCTAACCGAGGCTAACCAATGAGCTAACTGATGCTAACCAATGAGCTAACTGAGGCTAACCAATGAGCTAACTGATGCTAACCAATGAGCTAACCCAGGCTAACCAATGAGCTAACCGAGGCTAACCAATGAGCTAACTGAAGCTAACCAATGAGCTAACTGAAGCTAAACAATAAGCTAACTGATGCTAACCAATGAGCTAACCGAGGCTAACCAATGAGCTAACTGAAGCTAACCAATGAGCTAACCCAGGCTAATCAATTAACTAACTGATGCTAACCAATGAGCTAACCGAGGCTAACCAATGAGCTAACTGAAGCTAACCCAGGCTAACCAATGAGCTAACTGAGGAATGAGCTAACCCAGGCTAACCAATGAGCTAACTGAAGCTAACCAATGAGCTAACCCAGACTAACCGAGGAATGAGCTAACCCAGGCTAACCAATGAGCTAACCGAGGCTAACCAATGAGCTAACCGAAGCTAACCAATGAGCTAACTGAAGCTAACCAATGAGCTAACCAAGGCTAACCAATGAGCTAACTGATGCTAACCAATGAGCTAACTGAGGCTAACTAATGAGCTAACTGATGCTAACCAATGAGCTAATCCAGGCTAACCAATGAGCTAACCCAGGCTAACCAATGAGCTAACCGAGGAATGAGCTAACCCAGGCTAACCAATGAGCTAACCGAGGCTAACCAATGAGCTAACTGAGGCTAACCAATGAGCTAACTGATGCTAACCAATGAGCTAACCGAGGCTAACCAATGAGCAAACTGAAGCTAACCAATGAGCTAACCCAGGCTAACCAATGAGCTAACCCAGGCTAACCAATGAGCTATCCCAGGCTAACCAATGAGCTAACTGAATCTAACCAATGAGCTAACCGAGGCTAACCAATGAGCTAACTGAGGCTAGCCAATGAGCTAACTGATGCTAACCAATGAGCTAACCGAGGCTAACCAATGAGCTAACTGAAGCTAACCCTGGCTAACCAATGAGCTAACTGAGGAATGAGCTAACCCAGGCTAACCAATGAGCTAACCGAGGCTAACCAATGAGCTAACTGAAGCGAACCAATGAGCTAACCCAGGCTAACCAATGAGCTAACTGAGGCTAACCAATGAGCTAATTGAGGCTAACGATTTACACATGCTATGACTCCCGGGGTACTTCCATTCGCTTCGTCTTGATCTGTTGATGTTATTTCATGTCTCGTTTGTCCATTGTGACGGTGGTAAAGCCAGGGAAATGTCCTGGAGATATACTGTGAAATCTTTGTAACAGCATTTTCCTGCGATCACAGCTGTTCACAGCTACGAGGCTGGGACCGCTACCATTCGCTTCGTCTCGATCTGTAGATGTTATTTCATGTCCCATTTGTTCATTTTGATGGAGAAAAAGTTGTACATTTAGTGAATTCAGAGTGTCTAAGCTGCACAAGTAGGCATGTTTGAGTACTCAGGTCCAGTGGCTCACTGCGTTAACGCTCGCCCCTGGATGCGGTTGGTCGCGTGTTCGAATCCATGCTGTGGCAAAAGAAAAAACATTTTCACCCTTTTTCTATGGATCTCCAAAAGGTGAACTTTTACATTTTCTGAGTCTGGAGGAATTCAAGGGGAGTTTTCAGGGGAGTGCTTTCTCTCTAACCAATGAGCTAACTGAGGCTAACCAATGAGCTAACTGATGCTCACAAATGAGCTAACCGAGGCTAACCAATGAGCTAACTGAAGCTAACCCGGGCTAACCAATGAGCTAACCAAGGAATGAGCTAACCCAGGCTAACCAATGAGCTAACCGAGGCTAACCAATGAGCTAACTGAAGCTAACCAATGAGCTAACCCAGGCTAACCAATGAGCTAACCGAGGCTAACCAATGAGCTAACTGAAGCTAACCAATGAGCTAACCCAGGCTAACCAATGAGCTAACTGAAGCTAACCAATGAGCTAACGCAGGCTAACCATTGAGCTAATCGAGGCTAACCAATGAGCTAACTGAAGCTAACCAATGAGCCAACCCAGGCTAACCAATGAGCTAACTGAAGCTAACCAATGAGCTAACCCAGGCTAACCAATGAGCTAACCGAGGCTAACCAATGAGCTAACTGAAGCGAACCAATGAGCTAACCCAGGCTAACCAATGAGCTAACCGAGGCTAACCAATGAGCTAACTGAAGCTAACCAATGAGCTAACCCAGGCTAACCAATGAGCTAACTGAAGCTAACCAATGAGCTAACGCAGGCTAACCATTGAGCCAATTGAGGCTAACCAATGAGCTAACTGAAGCTAACCAATGAGCCAACCCAGGCTAACCAATGAGCTAACTGAGGCTAACCAATGAGCCAACCCAGGCTAACCAATGAGCTAACTGAAGCTAACCAATGAGCTAACTGAGGAATGAGCTAACCCAGGCTAACCAATGAGCTAACTGAGGCTAACCAAAGAGCTAACTGATGCTAACCAGAGAGCTAACTGATGCTAACCAATGAGCTAACCAAGGCTAACCAATGAGCCAACCAAAGCTAACCAATGAGCTAACCCAGGCTAACCAATGAGCTAACCCAGGCTAACCAATGAGCTAACTGAGGCTAAACAATGAGTTAACTGATGCTAACCAATGAGCTAACTGAAGCTAACCCAGGCTAACCCAGGCTAACCAATGAGCTAACTGAAGCTAACAATGAGCTAAATGAGGCTAACCAATGAGCTAACTGATGCTAACCAATGAGCTAACCGAGGCTAACCAATGAGCTAACTGAAGCTAACCAATGAGCTAACCAAGGCTAACCGAGGAATGAGCTAACCCAGGCTAACCAATGAGCTAACCGAGGCTAACCAATGAGCTAAATGAAGCTAACCAATGAGCTAACCAAGGCTAACCAATGAGCTAACCAAGGCTAACCAATGAGCTAACTGATGCTAACCAATGAGCTAACTGAGGCTAACCAATGAGCTAACTGATGCTAACCAATGAGCTAATCCAGGCTAACCAATGAGCTAACCCAGGCTAACCAATGAGCTAACCGAGGCTAACCAATGAGCTAACCCAGGCTAACCAATGAGCGAACTGAAGCTAACCAATGAGCTAACCCAGGCTAACCAATGAGCTAACCGAGGAATGAGCTAACCCAGGCTAACCAATGAGCTAACTGATGCTAACCAATGAGCTAACCGAGGCTAACCAATGAGCTAACTGAAGCTAACCAATGAGCTAACCCAGGCTAACCGAGGAATGAGCCAACCCAGGCTAACCAATGAGCTAACCGAGGCTAACCAATGAGCTAACTGAAGCTAACCAATGAGCTAACTGAAGCTAACCAATGAGCTAACCAAGGCTAACCAATGAGCTAACTGATGCTAACCAATGAGCTAACTGAGGCTAACCGATGAGCTAACTGATGCTAACCAATGAGCTAATCCAGGCTAACCAATGAGCTAACCCAGGCTAACCAATGAGCTAACCAAGGAATGAGCTAACCCAGGCTAACCAATGAGCTAACCGAGGCTAACCAATGAGCTAACTGAAGCTAACCAATGAGCTAACTGAAGCTAACCAATGAGCTAACTGAGGCTAACCAATGAGCTAACTGATGCTAACCAATGAGCTAACTGAGGCTAACCAATGAGCTAACTGAAGCTAACCAATGAGCTAACTGAAGCTAACCAATGAGCTAACTGAGGCTAACCAATGAGCTAACTGATGCTAACCAATGAGCTAACTGAGGCTAACCAATGAGCTAACTGATGCTAACCAATGAGCTAACCCAGGCTAACCAATGAGCTAACCGAGGCTAACCAATGAGCTAACTGAAGCTAACCAATGAGCTAACTGAAGCTAATCAATGAACTAACTGAAGCTAACCAATGAGCTAGCCCAGGCTAATCAATGAACTAACTGAAGCTAACCAATGAACTAACCGAGGCTAACCAATGAGCTAACCGAGTAACGAGCTAACCCAGGCAAACCAATGAGCTAACCAAGGCTAACCAATGAGCTAACTGAGGCTAACCAATGAGCTAACTGATGCTAACCAATGAGCTAACCCTGGCTAACCAATGAGCTAACCGAGGCTAACCAATGAGCTAAATGAAGCTAACCAATGAGCTAACCCAGGCTAACCAATGAGCTAACCCAGGCTAACCAAAGAGCTAGCCCAGGCTAACCAATGAGCTAACTGAATCTAACCAATGAGCTAACCGAGGCTAACCAATGAGCTAACTGAGGCTAATCAATGAGCTAACCCAGGCTAACCAATGAGCTAACTGAGGCTAACCAATGAGCTAACTGAAGCTAACCCAGGCTAACCAATGAGCTAACCGAGGAATGAGCTAACCCAGGCTAACCAATGAGCTAACCGAGGCTAACCAATGAGCTAACTGAAGCTAACCAAAGAGCTAACTGAAGCTAACCAATGAGCTAACTGTTGCTAACCAATGAGCTAACCCAGGCTAACCAATGAGCTAGCCCAGGCTAACCAATGAGCTAACTGAAGCTAACCAATGAGCTAACCAAGGCTAACCAATGAGCTAACTGAGGCTAACCAATGAGCTAACTGATGCTAACCAATGAGCTTACCGAGGCTAACCAATGAGCTAACTGAAGCTAACCAGGGCTAAACAATGAGCTAACCGAGCAATGAGCTAACCCAGGCTAACCAATGAGCTAACCGAGGCTAACCAATGAGCTAACTGAAGCTAACCAATGAGCTAACCCAGGATAACCAATGAGCCAACTGAGGCTAACCAATGAGCTAACCGAGGCTAACGATTTACACATGCTATGTCTCCGGGGGTACTTCCATTCGCTTCGTCTTGATCTGTTGATGTTATTTCATGTCTCGTTTGTCCATTGTGACGGTGGTAAAGCCAGGGAAATGTCCCGGAGATATACTGAGAAATCTATGTAACAGCATTTTCCTGCGATCACAGCTGTTCACAGCTACGAGGCTGGGACCGCTTCCATTCGCTTCGTCTTGATCTGTAGATGTTATTTCATGTCCCATTTGTTCATTTTGATGGAGAAAAAGTTGTACATTTAGTGAATTCAGAGTGTCTAAGCTAAACAAGTAGGCATGTTTGAGTACTCAGGTCCAGTGGCTCACTGCGTTAACGCTCGCCCCTGGATGCGGTTGGTCGCGTGTTCGAATCCATGCTGTGGCAAAAAGAAATTCATTTTCACCCTTTTTCTATGGATCTCCAAAAAGTGAACTTTTACATTTTCTGAGTCTGGAGGAATTCAAGGGGAGTTTTCAGTGGAGTGCGTTCTCTCTGCCATCTCCTCCCTGTGTGTGCGTTGCTGCATGCAGCAGCTGCGTGTGTGTTTAAACTGCCCCTCCCCCTCGCAAGCAGGCGGGGGAGAGAGAGATCTTTTGTCTCGATTTACACATGCTATGACTCCGGGGGTACTTCCATTCGCTTCGTCTTGATCTGTTGATGTTATTTCATGTCTCGTTTGTCCATTGTGACGGTGGTAAAGCCAGGGAAATGTCCCGGAGATATACTGAGAAATCTCTGAAACAGCATTTTCCTGCGATCACAGCTGTTCACAGCTACGAGGCTGGGACCGCTTCCATTCGCTTCGTCTTGATCTGTAGATGTTATTTCATGTCTCATTTGTTCATTTTGATGGAGAAAAAGTTATACATTTAGTGAATTCAGAGTGTCTAAGCTGCACAAGTAGGCATGTTTGAGTACTCAGGTCCAGTGGCTCACTGCGTTAAAGCTCGCCCCTGGATGCGGTTGGTCGCGTATTTGAATCCATGCTGTTGCAAAAAAACAAACATTTTCACCCTTTTTCTATGGATCTCCAAAAGGTGAACTTTTACATTTTCTGAGTCTGGAGGAATTCAAGGGGAGTTTTCAGGGGAGTGCGTTCTCTCTAACCAATGAGCTAACTGAAGCTAACCAATGAGCTAACTGAAGCTAACCAATGAGCTAACTGATGCTAACCAATGAGCTAACCCAGGCTAACCAATGAGCTAACCCAGGCTAACCAATGAGCTAACCAAGGAATGAGCTAACCCAGGCTAACCAATGAGCTAACCGAGGCTAACCAATGAGCTAACTGAAGCTAACCAATGAGCTAACTGAAGCTAACCAATGAGCTAACTGAGGCTAACCAATGAGCTAACTGATGCTAACCAATGAGCTAACTGAGGCTAACCAATGAGCTAACTGAAGCTAACCAATGAGCTAACTGAAGCTAACCAATGAGCTAACTGAGGCTAACCAATGAGCTAACTGATGCTAACCAATGAGCTAACTGAGGCTAACCAATGAGCTAACTGATGCTAACCAATGAGCTAACCCAGGCTAACCAATGAGCTAACCGAGGCTAACCAATGAGCTAACTGAAGCTAACCAATGAGCTAACTGAAGCTAATCAATGAACTAACTGAAGCTAACCAATGAGCTAGCCCAGGCTAATCAATGAACTAACTGAAGCTAACCAATGAACTAACCGAGGCTAACCAATGAGCTAACCGAGTAACGAGCTAACCCAGGCAAACCAATGAGCTAACCAAGGCTAACCAATGAGCTAACTGAGGCTAACCAATGAGCTAACTGATGCTAACCAATGAGCTAACCCTGGCTAACCAATGAGCTAACCGAGGCTAACCAATGAGCTAAATGAAGCTAACCAATGAGCTAACCCAGGCTAACCAATGAGCTAACCCAGGCTAACCAAAGAGCTAGCCCAGGCTAACCAATGAGCTAACTGAATCTAACCAATGAGCTAACCGAGGCTAACCAATGAGCTAACTGAGGCTAATCAATGAGCTAACCCAGGCTAACCAATGAGCTAACTGAGGCTAACCAATGAGCTAACTGAAGCTAACCCAGGCTAACCAATGAGCTAACCGAGGAATGAGCTAACCCAGGCTAACCAATGAGCTAACCGAGGCTAACCAATGAGCTAACTGAAGCTAACCAAAGAGCTAACTGAAGCTAACCAATGAGCTAACTGTTGCTAACCAATGAGCTAACCCAGGCTAACCAATGAGCTAGCCCAGGCTAACCAATGAGCTAACTGAAGCTAACCAATGAGCTAACCAAGGCTAACCAATGAGCTAACTGAGGCTAACCAATGAGCTAACTGATGCTAACCAATGAGCTTACCGAGGCTAACCAATGAGCTAACTGAAGCTAACCAGGGCTAAACAATGAGCTAACCGAGCAATGAGCTAACCCAGGCTAACCAATGAGCTAACCGAGGCTAACCAATGAGCTAACTGAAGCTAACCAATGAGCTAACCCAGGATAACCAATGAGCCAACTGAGGCTAACCAATGAGCTAACCGAGGCTAACGATTTACACATGCTATGTCTCCGGGGGTACTTCCATTCGCTTCGTCTTGATCTGTTGATGTTATTTCATGTCTCGTTTGTCCATTGTGACGGTGGTAAAGCCAGGGAAATGTCCCGGAGATATACTGAGAAATCTATGTAACAGCATTTTCCTGCGATCACAGCTGTTCACAGCTACGAGGCTGGGACCGCTTCCATTCGCTTCGTCTTGATCTGTAGATGTTATTTCATGTCCCATTTGTTCATTTTGATGGAGAAAAAGTTGTACATTTAGTGAATTCAGAGTGTCTAAGCTAAACAAGTAGGCATGTTTGAGTACTCAGGTCCAGTGGCTCACTGCGTTAACGCTCGCCCCTGGATGCGGTTGGTCGCGTGTTCGAATCCATGCTGTGGCAAAAAGAAATTCATTTTCACCCTTTTTCTATGGATCTCCAAAAAGTGAACTTTTACATTTTCTGAGTCTGGAGGAATTCAAGGGGAGTTTTCAGGGGAGTGCGTTCTCTCTGCCATCTCCTCCCTGTGTGTGCGTTGCTGCATGCAGCAGCTGCGTGTGTGTTTAAACTGCCCCTCCCCCTCGCAAGCAGGCGGGGGAGAGAGAGATCTTTTGTCTCGATTTACACATGCTATGACTCCGGGGGTACTTCCATTCGCTTCGTCTTGATCTGTTGATGTTATTTCATGTCTCGTTTGTCCATTGTGACGGTGGTAAAGCCAGGGAAATGTCCCGGAGATATACTGAGAAATCTCTGAAACAGCATTTTCCTGCGATCACAGCTGTTCACAGCTACGAGGCTGGGACCGCTTCCATTCGCTTCGTCTTGATCTGTAGATGTTATTTCATGTCTCATTTGTTCATTTTGATGGAGAAAAAGTTGTACATTGAGTGAATTCAGAGTGTCTAAGCTGCACAAGTAGGCATGTTTGAGTACTCAGGTCCAGTGGCTCACTGCGTTAAAGCTCGCCCCTGGATGCGGTTGGTCGCGTATTTGAATCCATGCTGTTGCAAAAAAACAAACATTTTCACCCTTTTTCTATGGATCTCCAAAAGGTGAACTTTTACATTTTCTGAGTCTGGAGGAATTCAAGGGGAGTTTTCAGGGGAGTGCGTTCTCTCTAACCAATGAGCTAACTGAAGCTAACCAATGAGCTAACTGAAGCTAACCAATGAGCTAACTGATGCTAACCAATGAGCTAACCCAGGCTAACCAATGAGCTAACCCAGGCTAACCAATGAGCTAACCAAGGAATGAGCTAACCCAGGCTAACCAATGAGCTAACCGAGGCTAACCAATGAGCTAACTGAAGCTAACCAATGAGCTAACTGAAGCTAACCAATGAGCTAACTGAGGCTAACCAATGAGCTAACTGATGCTAACCAATGAGCTAACTGAGGCTAACCAATGAGCTAACTGAAGCTAACCAATGAGCTAACTGAAGCTAACCAATGAGCTAACTGAGGCTAACCAATGAGCTAACTGATGCTAACCAATGAGCTAACTGAGGCTAACCAATGAGCTAACTGATGCTAACCAATGAGCTAACCCAGGCTAACCAATGAGCTAACCGAGGCTAACCAATGAGCTAACTGAAGCTAACCAATGAGCTAACTGAAGCTAATCAATGAACTAACTGAAGCTAACCAATGAGCTAGCCCAGGCTAATCAATGAACTAACTGAAGCTAACCAATGAACTAACCGAGGCTAACCAATGAGCTAACCGAGTAACGAGCTAACCCAGGCAAACCAATGAGCTAACCAAGGCTAACCAATGAGCTAACTGAGGCTAACCAATGAGCTAACTGATGCTAACCAATGAGCTAACCCTGGCTAACCAATGAGCTAACCGAGGCTAACCAATGAGCTAAATGAAGCTAACCAATGAGCTAACCCAGGCTAACCAATGAGCTAACCCAGGCTAACCAAAGAGCTAGCCCAGGCTAACCAATGAGCTAACTGAATCTAACCAATGAGCTAACCGAGGCTAACCAATGAGCTAACTGAGGCTAATCAATGAGCTAACCCAGGCTAACCAATGAGCTAACTGAGGCTAACCAATGAGCTAACTGAAGCTAACCCAGGCTAACCAATGAGCTAACCGAGGAATGAGCTAACCCAGGCTAACCAATGAGCTAACCGAGGCTAACCAATGAGCTAACTGAAGCTAACCAAAGAGCTAACTGAAGCTAACCAATTAGCTAACTGTTGCTAACCAATGAGCTAACCCAGGCTAACCAATGAGCTAGCCCAGGCTAACCAATGAGCTAACTGAAGCTAACCAATGAGCTAACCAAGGCTAACCAATGAGCTAACTGAGGCTAACCAATGAGCTAACTGATGCTAACCAATGAGCTTACCGAGGCTAACCAATGAGCTAACTGAAGCTAACCAGGTCTAAACAATGAGCTAACCGAGCAATGAGCTAACCCAGGCTAACCAATGAGCTAACCGAGGCTAACCAATGAGCTAACTGAAGCTAACCAATGAGCTAACCCAGGATAACCAATGGGCCAACTGAGGCTAACCAATGAGCTAACCGAGGCTAACGATTTACACATGCTATGTCTCCGGGGGTACTTCCATTCGCTTCGTCTTGATCTGTTGATGTTATTTCATGTCTCGTTTGTCCATTGTGACGGTGGTAAAGCCAGGGAAATGTCCCGGAGATATACTGAGAAATCTATGTAACAGCATTTTCCTGCGATCACAGCTGTTCACAGCTACGAGGCTGGGACCGCTTCCATTCGCTTCGTCTTGATCTGTAGATGTTATTTCATGTCCCATTTGTTCATTTTGATGGAGAAAAAGTTGTACATTTAGTGAATTCAGAGTGTCTAAGCTAAACAAGTAGGCATGTTTGAGTACTCAGGTCCAGTGGCTCACTGCGTTAACGCTCGCCCCTGGATGCGGTTGGTCGCGTGTTCGAATCCATGCTGTGGCAAAAAGAAATTCATTTTCACCCTTTTTCTATGGATCTCCAAAAAGTGAACTTTTACATTTTCTGAGTCTGGAGGAATTCAAGGGGAGTTTTCAGGGGAGTGCGTTCTCTCTGCCATCTCCTCCCTGTGTGTGCGTTGCTGCATGCAGCAGCTGCGTGTGTGTTTAAACTGCCCCTCCCCCTCGCAAGCAGGCGGGGGAGAGAGAGATCTTTTGTCTCGATTTACACATGCTATGACTCCGGGGGTACTTCCATTCGCTTCGTCTTGATCTGTTGATGTTATTTCATGTCTCGTTTGTCCATTGTGACGGTGGTAAAGCCAGGGAAATGTCCCGGAGATATACTGAGAAATCTCTGAAACAGCATTTTCCTGCGATCACAGCTGTTCACAGCTACGAGGCTGGGACCGCTTCCATTCGCTTCGTCTTGATCTGTAGATGTTATTTCATGTCTCATTTGTTCATTTTGATGGAGAAAAAGTTGTACATTTAGTGAATTCAGAGTGTCTAAGCTGCACAAGTAGGCATGTTTGAGTACTCAGGTCCAGTGGCTCACTGCGTTAAAGCTCGCCCCTGGATGCGGTTGGTCGCGTATTTGAATCCATGCTGTTGCAAAAAAACAAACATTTTCACCCTTTTTCTATGGATCTCCAAAAGGTGAACTTTTACATTTTCTGAGTCTGGAGGAATTCAAGGGGAGTTTTCAGGGGAGTGCGTTCTCTCTAACCAATGAGCTAACTGAAGCTAACCAATGAGCTAACTGAAGCTAACCAATGAGCTAACTGATGCTAACCAATGAGCTAACCCAGGCTAACCAATGAGCTAACCGAGTAATGAGCTAACCCAGGCTAACCAATGAGCTAACCGAGGCTAACCAATGAGCTAACTGAGGCTAACCAATGAGCTAACTGATGCTAACCAATGAGCTAACCGAGGCTAACCAATGAGCAAACTGAAGCTAACCAATGAGCTAACCCAGGCTAACCAATGAGCTAACCCAGGCTAACCAATGAGCTATCCCAGGCTAACCAATGAGCTAACTGAATCTAACCAATGAGCTAACCGAGGCTAACCAATGAGCTAACTGAGGCTAGCCAATGAGCTAACTGATGCTAACCAATGAGCTAACCGAGGCTAACCAATGAGCTAACTGAAGCTAACCCTGGCTAACCAATGAGCTAACTGAGGAATGAGCTAACCCAGGCTAACCAATGAGCTAACCGAGGCTAATCAATGAGCTAACTGAAGCGAACCAATGAGCTAACCCAGGCTAACCAATGAGCTAACTGAGGCTAACCAATGAGCTAATTGAGGCTAACGATTTACACATGCTATGACTCCCGGGGTACTTCCATTCGCTTCGTCTTGATCTGTTGATGTTATTTCATGTCTCGTTTGTCCATTGTGACGGTGGTAAAGCCAGGGAAATGTCCTGGAGATATACTGTGAAATCTTTGTAACAGCATTTTCCTGCGATCACAGCTGTTCACAGCTACGAGGCTGGGACCGCTACCATTCGCTTCGTCTTGATCTGTAGATGTTATTTCATGTCTCATTTGTTCATTTTGATGGAGAAAAAGTTGTACATTTAGTGAATTCAGAGTGTCTAAGCTGCACAAGTAGGCATGTTTGAGTACTCAGGTCCAGTGGCTCACTGCGTTAACGCTCGCCCCTGGATGCGGTTGGTCGCGTGTTCGAATCCATGCTGTGGCAAAAGAAAAAACATTTTCACCCTTTTTCTATGGATCTCCAAAAGGTGAACTTTTACATTTTCTGAGTCTGGAGGAATTCAAGGGGAGTTTTCAGGGGAGTGCTTTCTCTCTAACCAATGAGCTAACTGAGGCTAACCAATGAGCTAACTGATGCTAACCAATGAGCTAACCGAGGCTAACCAATGAGCTAACTGAAGCTAACCCGGGCTAACCAATGAGCTAACCGAGGAATGAGCTAACCCAGGCTAACCAATGAGCTAACCGAGGCTAACCAATGAGCTAACTGAAGCTAACCAATGAGCTAACCCAGGCTAACCAATGAGCTAACCGAGGCTAACCAATGAGCTAACTGAAGCTAACCAATGAGCTAACCCAGGCTAACCAATGAGCTAACTGAAGCTAACCAATGAGCTAACGCAGGCTAACCATTGAGCTAATCGAGGCTAACCAATGAGCTAACTGAAGCTAACCAATGAGCCAACCCAGGCTAACCAATGAGCTAACTGAAGCTAACCAATGAGCTAACCCAGGCTAACCAATGAGCTAACCGAGGCTAACCAATGAGCTAACTGAAGCGAACCAATGAGCTAACCCAGGCTAACCAATGAGCTAACCGAGGCTAACCAATGAGCTAACTGAAGCGAACCAATGAGCTAACCCAGGCTAACCAATGAGCTAACTGAAGCTAACCAATGAGCTAACGCAGGCTAACCATTGAGCTAATTGAGGCTAACCAATGAGCTAACTGAAGCTAACCAATGAGCCAACCCAGGCTAACCAATGAGCTAACTGAGGCTAACCAATGAGCCAACCCAGGCTAACCAATGAGCTAACTGAAGCTAACCAATGAGCTAACTGAGGAATGAGCCAACCCAGGCTAACCAATGAGCTAACTGAGGCTAACCAATGAGCCAACCCAGGCTAACCAATGAGCTAACTGAAGCTAACCAATGAGCTAACTGAGGAATGAGCTAACCCAGGCTAACCAATGAGCTAACTGAGGCTAACCAAAGAGCTAACTGATGCTAACCAGAGAGCTAACTGATGCTAACCAATGAGCTAACCAAGGCTAACCAATGAGCCAACCAAAGCTAACCAATGAGCTAACCCAGGCTAACCAATGAGCTAACCCAGGCTAACCAATGAGCTAACTGAGGCTAAACAATGAGTTAACTGATGCTAACCAATGAGCTAACTGAAGCTAACCCAGGCTAACCCAGGCTAACCAATGAGCTAACTGAAGCTAACAATGAGCTAACTGAGGCTAACCAATGAGCTAACTGATGCTAACCAATGAGCTAACCGAGGCTAACCAATGAGCTAACTGAAGCTAACCAATGAGCTAACCAAGGCTAACCGAGGAATGAGCTAACCCAGGCTAACCAATGAGCTAACCGAGGCTAACCAATGAGCTAACTGAAGCTAACCAATGAGCTAACCAAGGCTAACCAATGAGCTAACCAAGGCTAACCAATGAGCTAACTGATGCTAACCAATGAGCTAACTGAGGCTAACCAATGAGCTAACTGATGCTAACCAATGAGCTAATCCAGGCTAACCAATGAGCTAACCCAGGCTAACCAATGAGCTAACCGAGGCTAACCAATGAGCTAACCCAGGCTAACCAATGAGCGAACTGAAGCTAACCAATGAGCTAACCCAGGCTAACCAATGAGCTAACCGAGGAATGAGCTAACCCAGGCTAACCAATGAGCTAACCGAGGCTAACCAATGAGCTAACTGAAGCTAACCAATGAGCTAACTGAAGCTAACCAATGAGCTAACCGAGGCTAACCAATGAGCTAACTGATGCTAACCAATGAGCTAACTGAGGCTAACCAATGAGCTAACTGATGCTAACCAATGAGCTAACCCAGGCTAACCAATGAGCTAACCGAGGCTAACCAATGAGCTAACTGAAGCTAACCAATGAGCTAACTGAAGCTAAACAATGAGCTAACTGATGCTAACCAATGAGCTAACCGAGGCTAACCAATGAGCTAACTGAAGCTAACCAATGAGCTAACCCAGGCTAACCAATGAGCTAACCGAGTAATGAGCTAACCCAGGCTAACCAATGAGCTAACCGAGGCTAACCAATGAGCTAAGTGAGGCTAACCAATGAGCTAACTGATGCTAACCAATGAGCTAACCGAGGCTAACCAATGAGCTAACCAAGGCTAACCGAGGAATGAGCTAACCCAGGCTAACCAATGACCTAACCGAGGCTAACCAATGAGCTAACTGAAGCTAACCAATGAGCTAACTGAAGCTAACCAATGAGTTAACCAAGGCTAACAAATGAGCTAACTGAGGCTAACCAATGAGCTAACTGATGCTAACCAATGAGCTAATCCAGGCTAACCAATGAGCTAACCCAGGCTAACCAATGAGCTAACCGAGGCTAACCAATGAGCTAACTGAAGCTAACCAATGAGCTAACCCAGGCTAACCAATGAGCTAACCGAGTAATGAGCTAACCCAGGCTAACCAATGAGCTAACCGAGGCTAACCAATGAGCTAACTGAGGCTAACCAATGAGCTAACTGATGCTAACCAATGAGCTAACCGAGGCTAAACAATGAGCAAACTGAAGCTAACCAATGAGCTAACCCAGGCTAACCAATGAGCTAACTGAAGCTAACCAATGAGCTAACCCAGGCTAACCAATGAGCTAACCGAGTAATGAGCTAACCCAGGCTAACCAATGAGCTAACTGAAGCTAACCAATGAGCTAACCGAGGCTAACCAATGAGCTAACTGAAGCTAACCAATGAGCTAACCCAGGCTAATCAATGAACTAACTGAAGCTAACCAATGAGCTAACCCAGGCTAATCAATGAACTAACTGAAGCTAACCAATGAGCTAACCGAGGCTAACCAATGAGCTAACCGAGTAACGAGCTAACCCAGACAAACCAATGAGCTAACCGAGGCTAACCAATGAGCTAACTGAGGCTAACCAATGAGCTAACTGATGCTAATCAATGAGCTAACCCAGGCTAACCAATGAGCTAACCGAGGCTAACCAATGAGCTAAATGAAGCTAACCAATGAGCTAACCCAGGCTAACCAATGAGCTAACCCAGGCTAACCAATGAGCTAACTGAAGCTAACCAATGAGCTAACCCAGGCTAACCAATGAGCTAACCGAGGAATGAGCTAACCCAGGCTAACCAATGAGCTAACCGAGGCTAACCAATGAGCTAACTGAAGCTAACCAATGAGCTAACTGAAGCTAACCAATGAGCTAACCGAGGCTAACCAATGAGCTAACTGATGCTAACCAATGAGCTAACTGAGGCTAACCAATGAGCTAACTGATGCTAACCAATGAGCTAACCCAGGCTAACCAATGAGCTAACCGAGGCTAACCAATGAGCTAACTGAAGCTAACCAATGAGCTAACTGAAGCTAAACAATGAGCTAACTGATGCTAACCAATGAGCTAACCGAGGCTAACCAATGAGCTAACTGAAGCTAACCAAAGAGCTAACCCAGGCTAACCAATGAGCTAACCGAGTAATGAGCTAACCCAGGCTAACCAATGAGCTAACCGAGGCTAACCAATGAGCTAACTGAGGCTAGCCAATGAGCTAAATGATGCTAACCAATGAGCTAACCAAGGCTAACCAATGAGCTAACTGAAGCTAACCCTGGCTAACCAATGAGCTAACTGAGGAATGAGCTAACCAAGGCTAACCAATGAGCTAACCGAGGCTAACCAATGAGCTAACTGAAGCTAACCAATGAGCTAACCCAGGCTAACCAATGAGCTAACTGAGGCTAACCAATGAGCTAACTGATGCTAACCAATGAGCTAACCGAGGCTAACCAATGAGCTAACTGAAGCTAACCAATGAGCTAACCAAGGCTAACCGAGGAATGAGCTAACCCAGGCTAACCAATGAGCTAACCGAGGCTAACCAATGAGCTAACCCAGGCTAACCAATGAGCTAACCCAGGCTAACCAATGAGCTAACTGAAGCTAACCAATGAGCTAACTGAGGAATGAGCTAACCCAGGCTAACCAATGAGCTAACTGAGGCTAACCAAAGAGCTAACTGATGCTAACCAGAGAGCTAACTGATGCTAACCAATGAGCTAACCAAGGCTAACCAATGAGCCAACCAAAGCTAACCAATGAGCTAACCCAGGCTAACCAATGAGCTAACCCAGGCTAACCAATGAGCTAACTGAGGCTAAACAATGAGCTAACTGATGCTAACCAATGAGCTAACTGAAGCTAACCCAGGCTAACCCAGGCTAACCAATGAGCTAACTGAAGCTAACAATGAGCTAACTGAGGCTAACCAATGAGCTAACTGATGCTAACCAATGAGCTAACCGAGGCTAACCAATGAGCTAACTGAAGCTAACCAATGAGCTAACCAAGGCTAAACGAGGAATGAGCTAACCCAGGCTAACCAATGAGCTAACCGAGGCTAACCAATGAGCTAACTGAAGCTAACCAATGAGCTAACTGAAGCTAACCAATGAGTTAACCAAGGCTAACCAATGAGCTAACTGATGCTAACCAATGAGCTAACTGAGGCTAACCAATGAGCTAACTGATGCTAACCAATGAGCTAATCCAGGCTAACCAATGAGCTAACCCAGGCTAACCAATGAGCTAACCGAGGCTAACCAATGAGCTAACCCAGGCTAACCAATGAGCTAACTGAAGCTAACCAATGAGCTAACCCAGGCTAACCAATGAGCTAACCGAGGAATGAGCTAACCCAGGCTAACCAATGAGCTAACCGAGGCTAACCAATGAGCTAACTGAAGCTAACCAATGAGCTAACTGAAGCTAACCAATGAGCTAACCGAGGCTAACCAATGAGCTAACTGATGCTAACCAATGAGCTAACTGAGGCTAACCAATGAGCTAACTGATGCTAACCAATGAGCTAACCCAGGCTAACCAATGAGCTAACCGAGGCTAACCAATGAGCTAACTGAAGCTAACCAATGAGCTAACTGAAGCTAAACAATGAGCTAACTGATGCTAACCAATGAGCTAACCGAGGCTAACCAATGAGCTAACTGAAGCTAACCAATGAGCTAACCCAGGCTAACCAATGAGCTAACCGAGTAATGAGCTAACCCAGGCTAACCAATGAGCTAACTGAAGCTAACCAATGAGCTAACCGAGGCTAACCAATGAGCTAACTGAAGCTAACCAATGAGCTAACCCAGGCTAATCAATGAACTAACTGAAGCTAACCAATGAGCTAACCCAGGCTAATCAATGAACTAACTGAAGCTAACCAATGAGCTAACCGAGGCTAACCAATGAGCTAACCGAGTAACGAGCTAACCCAGACAAACCAATGAGCTAACCGAGGCTAACCAATGAGCTAACTGAGGCTAACCAATGAGCTAACTGATGCTAACCAATGAGCTAACCCAGGCTAACCAATGAGCTAACCGAGGCTAACCAATGAGCTAAATGAAGCTAACCAATGAGCTAACCCAGGCTAACCAATGAGCTAACCCAGGCTAACCAAAGAGCTAGCCCAGGCTAACCAATGAGCTAACTGAATCCAACCAATGAGCTAACCGAGGCTAACCAATGAGCTAACTGAGGCTAATCAATGAGCTAACTGATGCTAACCAATGAGCTAACTGTGGCTAACCAATGAGCTAACTGAAGCTAACCCAGGCTAACCAATGAGCTAACCGAGGAATGAGCTAACCCAGGCTAACCAATGAGCTAACCGAGGCTAACCAATGAGCTAACTGAAGCTAACCAATGAGCTAACTGAAGCTAACCAATGAGCTAACTGATGCTAACCAATGAGCTAACCCAGGCTAACCAATGAGCTAGCCCAGGCTAACCAATGATCTAACTGAATCTAACCAGGGCTAAACAATGAGCTAACCGAGCAATGAGCTAACCCAGGCTAACCAATGAGCTAACCGAGGCTAACCAATGAGCTAACTGAAGCTAACCAATGAGCTAACTGAAGCTAACCAATGAGCTAACCAAGGCTAACCAATGAGCTAACTGATGCTAACCAATGAGCTAACTGAGGCTAACCGATGAGCTAACTGATGCTAACCAATGAGCTAATCCAGGCTAACCAATGAGCTAACTGAGGCTAACCAATGAGCTAACTGATGCTAACCAATGAGCTAACTGAGGCTAACCAATGAGCTAACTGATGCTACCCAATGAGCTAACCCAAGCTAACCAATGAGCTAACCGAGGCTAACCAATGAGCTAACTGAAGCTAACCAATGAGCTAACTGAAGCTAAACAATGAGCTAACTGATGCTAACCAATGAGCTAACCGAGGCTAACCAATGAGCTAACTGAAGCTAACCAATGAGCTAACCCAGGCTAATCAATGAACTAACTGAAGCTAACCAATGAGCTAGCCCAGGCTAATCAATGAACTAACTGAAGCTAACCAATGAGCTAACCGAGGCTAACCAATGAGCTAACCGAGTAACGAGCTAACCCAGGCAAACCAATGAGCTAACCGAGGCTAACCAATGAGCTAACCGAGGCTAACCAATGAGCTAACCGAGTAACGAGCTAACCCAGGCAAACCAATGAGCTAACCGAGGCTAACCAATGAGCTAACTGAGGCTAACCAATGAGCTAACTGATGCTAACCAATGAGCTAACCCAAGCTAACCAATGAGCTAACCCAGGCTAACCAATGAGCTAACCCAGGCTAACCAAAGAGCTAGCCCAGGCTAATCAATGAGCTAACCGAGGCTAACCAATGAGCTAACTGAGGCTAATCAATGAGCTAACTGATGCTAACCAATGAGCTAACTGAGGCTAACCAATGAGCTAACTGAAGCTAACCCAGGCTAACCAATGAGCTAACTGAGGAATGAGCTAACCCAGGCTAACCAATGAGCTAACTGAGGCTAACCAAAGAGCTAACTGATGCTAACCAGAGAGCTAACTGATGCTAACCAATGAGCTAACCAAGGCTAACCAATGAGCCAACCAAAGCTAACCAATGAGCTAACCCAGGCTAACCAATGAGCTAACCCAGGCTAACCAATGAGCTAACCGAGGCTAACCAATGAGCTAACTGAAGCTAACCAATGAGCTAACCCAGGCTAACCAATGAGCTAACTGAAGCTAACCAATGAGCTAACGCAGGCTAACCATTGAGCTAATCGAGGCTAACCAATGAGCTAACTGAAGCTAACCAATGAGCCAACCCAGGCTAACCAATGAGCTAACTGAAGCTAACCAATGAGCTAACCCAGGCTAACCAATGAGCTAACCGAGGCTAACCAATGAGCTAACTGAAGCGAACCAATGAGCTAACCCAGGCTAACCAATGAGCTAACCGAGTCTAACCAATGAGCTAACTGAAGCTAACCAATGAGCTAACCCAGGCTAACCAATGAGCTAACTGAAGCTAACCAATGAGCTAACGCAGGCTAACCATTGAGCTAATTGAGGCTAACCAATGAGCTAACTGAAGCTAACCAATGAGCCAACCCAGGCTAACCAATGAGCTAACTGAGGCTAACCAATGAGCCAACCCAGGCTAACCAATGAGCTAACTGAAGCTAACCAATGAGCTAACTGATGCTAACCAGAGAGCTAACTGATGCTAACCAATGAGCTAACCAAGGCTAACCAATGAGCCAACCAAAGCTAACCAATGAGCTAACCCAGGCTAACCAATTGAGCTAACCCAGGCTAACCAATGAGCTAACTGAGGCTAAACAATGAGTTAACTGATGCTAACCAATGAGCTAACTGAAGCTAACCCAGGCTAACCCAGGCTAACCAATGAGCTAACTGAAGCTAACAATGAGCTAACTGAGGCTAACCAATGAGCTAACTGATGCTAACCAATGAGCTAACCGAGGCTAACCAATGAGCTAACTGAAGCTAACCAATGAGCTAACCAAGGCTAACCGAGGAATGAGCTAACCCAGGCTAACCAATGAGCTAACCGAGGCTAACCAATGAGCTAACTGAAGCTAACCAATGAGCTAACCAAGGCTAACCAATGAGCTAACCAAGGCTAACCAATGAGCTAACTGATGCTAACCAATGAGCTAACTGAGGCTAACCAATGAGCTAACTGATGATAACCAATGAGCTAATCCAGGCTAACCAATGAGCTAACCCAGGCTAACCAATGAGCTAACCGAGGCTAACCAATGAGCTAACCCAGGCTAACCAATGAGCTAACTGAAGCTAACCAATGAGCTAACCCAGGCTAACCAATGAGCTAACCGAGGAATGAGCTAACCCAGGCTAACCAATGAGCTAACCGAGGCTAACCAATGAGCTAACTGAAGCTAACCAATGAGCTAACTGAAGCTAACCAATGAGCTAACCGAGGCTAACCAATGAGCTAACTGATGCTAACCAATGAGCTAACTGAGGCTAACCAATGAGCTAACTGATGCTAACCAATGAGCTAACCCAGGCTAACCAATGAGCTAACCGAGGCTAACCAATGAGCTAACTGAAGCTAACCAATGAGCTAACTGAAGCTAAACAATGAGCTAACTGATGCTAACCAATGAGCTAACCGAGGCTAACCAATGAGCTAACTGAAGCTAACCAATGAGCTAACCCAGGCTAACCAATGAGCTAACCGAGTAATGAGCTAACCCAGGCTAACCAATGAGCTAACCGAGGCTAACCAATGAGCTAACTGAGGCTAACCAATGAGCTAACTGATGCTAACCAATGAGCTAACCGAGGCTAACCAATGAGCAAACTGAAGCTAACCAATGAGCTAACCCAGGCTAACCAATGAGCTAACCCAGGCTAACCAATGAGCTAGCCCAGGCTAACCAATGAGCTAACTGAATCAAACCAATGAGCTAACCGAGGCTAACCAATGAGCTAACTGAGGCTAGCCAATGAGCTAACTGATGCTAACCAATGAGCTAACCGAGGCTAACCAATGAGCTAACTGAAGCTAACCCTGGCTAACCAATGAGCTAACTGAGGAATGAGCTAACCCAGGCTAACCAATGAGCTAACCGAGGCTAACCAATGAGCTAACTGAAGCTAACCAATGAGCTAACCCAGGCTAACCAATGAGCTAACTGAGGCTAACCAATGAGCTAACTGATGCTAACCAATGAGCTAACCGAGGCTAACCAAGGAGCTAACTGAAGCTAACCAATGAGCTAACCAAGGCTAACCGAGGAATGAGCTAACCCAGGCTAACCAATGAGCTAACCGAGGCTAACCAATGAGCTAACCCAGGCTAACCAATGAGCTAACCCAGGCTAACCAATGAGCTAACTGAAGCTAACCAATGAGCTAACTGAGGAATGAGCTAACCCAGGCTAACCAATGAGCTAACTGAGGCTAACCAAAGAGCTAACTGAAGCTAACCAGAGAGCTAACTGATGCTAACCAATGAGCTAACCAAGGCTAACCAATGAGCCAACCAAAGCTAACCAATGAGCTAACCCAGGCTAACCAATGAGCTAACCCAGGCTAACCAATGAGCTAACTGAGGCTAAACAATGAGCTAACTGATGCTAACCAATGAGCTAACTGAAGCTAACCCAGGCTAACCCAGGCTAACCAATGAGCTAACTGAAGCTATCAATGAGCTAACTGAGGCTAACCAATGAGCTAACTGATGCTAACCAATGAGCTAACCGAGGCTAACCAATGAGCTAACTGAAGCTAACCAATGAGCTAACCAAGGCTAACCGAGGAATGAGCTAACCCAGGCTAACCAATGACCTAACCGAGGCTAACCAATGAGCTAACTGAAGCTAACCAATGAGCTAACTGAAGCTAACCAATGAGTTAACCAAGGCTAACAAATGAGCTAACTGAGGCTAACCAATGAGCTAACTGATGCTAACCAATGAGCTAATCCAGGCTAACCAATGAGCTAACCCAGGCTAACCAATGAGCTAACCGAGGCTAACCAATGAGCTAACCCAGGCTAACCAATGAGCTAACTGAAGCTAACCAATGAGCTAACCCAGGCTAACCAATGAGCTAACCGAGGAATGAGCTAACCCAGGCTAACCAATGAGCTAACCGAGGCTAACCAATGAGCTAACTGAAGCTAACCAATGAGCTAACTGAAGCTAACCAATGAGCTAACCGAGGCTAACCAATGAGCTAACTGATGCTAACCAATGAGCTAACTGAGGCTAACCAATGAGCTAACTGATGCTAACCAATGAGCTAACCCAGGCTAACCAATGAGCTAACCGAGGCTAACCAATGAGCTAACTGAAGCTAACCAATGAGCTAACTGAAGCTAAACAATGAGCTAACGGATGCTAACCAATGAGCTAACCGAGTCTAACCAATGAGCTAACTGAAGCTAACCAATGAGCTAACCCAGGCTAACCAATGAGCTAACCGAGTAATGAGCTAACCCAGGCTAACCAATGAGCTAACTGAAGCTAACCAATGAGCTAACCAAGGCTAACCAATGAGCTAACTGAAGCTAACCAATGAGCTAACCCAGGCTAATCAATGAACTAACTGAAGCTAACCAATGAGCTAACCCAGGCTAATCAATGAACTAACTGAAGCTAACCAATGAGCTAACCGAGGCTAACCAATGAGCTAACCGAGTAACGAGCTAACCCAGGCTAACCAATGAGCTAACTGAAGCTAACCAGGGCTAAACAATGAGCTAACCGAGCAATGAGCTAACCCAGGCTAACCAATGAGCTAACCGAGGCTAACCAATGAGCTAACTGATGCTAACCAATGAGCTAACCCAGGCTAACCAATGAGCTAACCGAGGCTAACCAATGAGCTAAATGAAGCTAACCAATGAGCTAACCCAGGCTAACCAATGAGCTAACCCAGGCTAACCAAAGAGCTAGCCCAGGCTAACCAATGAGCTAACTGAATCCAACCAATGAGCTAACCGAGGCTAACCAATGAGCTAACTGAGGATAATCAATGAGCTAACTGATGCTAACCAATGAGCTAACTGAGGCTAACCAATGAGCTAACTGAAGCTAACCCAGGCTAACCAATGAGCTAACCGAGGAATGAGCTAACCCAGGCTAACCAATGAGCTAACCGAGGCTAACCAATGAGCTAACTGAAGCTAACCAATGAGCTAACTGAAGCTAACCAATGAGCTAACTGATGCTAACCAATGAGCTAACCCAGGCTAACCAATGAGCTAGCCCAGGCTAACCAATGAGCTAACTGAAGCTAACCAATGAGCTAACCGAGGCTAACCAATGAGCTAACTGAGGCTAACCAATGAGCTAACTGATGCTAACCAATGAGCTTACCGAGGCTAACCAATGAGCTAACTGAAGCTAACCAGGGCTAAACAATGAGCTAACCGAGCAATGAGCTAACCCAGGCTAACCAATGAGCTAACCGAGGCTAACCAATGAGCTAACTGAAGCTAACCAATGAGCTAACTGAAGCTAACCAATGAGCTAACCAAGGCTAACCAATGAGCTAACTGATGCTAACCAATGAGCTAACTGAGGCTAACCGATGAGCTAACTGATGCTAACCAATGAGCTAATCCAGGCTAACCAATGAGCTAACTGAGGCTAACCAATGAGCTAACTGATGCTAACCAATGAGCTAACTGAGGCTAACCAATGAGCTAACTGATGCTACCCAATGAGCTAACCCAAGCTAACCAATGAGCTAACCGAGGCTAACCAATGAGCTAACTGAAGCTAACCAATGAGCTAACTGAAGCTAAACAATGAGCTAACTGATGCTAACCAATGAGCTAACCGAGGCTAACCAATGAGCTAACTGAAGCTAACCAATGAGCTAACCCAGGCTAATCAATGAACTAACTGAAGCTAACCAATGAGCTAGCCCAGGCTAATCAATGAACTAACTGAAGCTAACCAATGAGCTAACCGAGGCTAACCAATGAGCTAACCGAGTAACGAGCTAACCCAGGCAAACCAATGAGCTAACCGAGGCTAACCAATGAGCTAACTGAGGCTAACCAATGAGCTAACTGATGCTAACCACTGAGCTAACCCAGGCTAACCAATGAGCTAACCGAGGCTAACCAATGAGCTAAATGAAGCTAACCAATGAGCTAACCCAGGCTAACCAATGAGCTAACCCAGGCTAACCAAAGAGCTAGCCCAGGCTAATCAATGAGCTAACTGAATCTAACCAATGAGCTAACCGAGGCTAACCAATGAGCTAACTGAGGCTAATCAATGAGCTAACTGATGCTAACCAATGAGTTAACTGAGGCTAACCAATGAGCTAACTGAAGCTAACCCAGGCTAACCAATGAGCTAACCGAGGAATTAGCTAACCCAGGCTAACCAATGAGCTAACCGAGGCTAACCAATGAGCTAACTGAAGCTAACCAATGAGCTAACTGAAGCTAACCAATGAGCTAACTGATGCTAACCAATGAGCTAACCCAGGCTAACCAATGAGCTAGCCCAGGCTAACCAATGAGCTAACTGAAGCTAACCAATGAGCTAACCGAGGATAACCAATGAGCTAACTGAGGCTAACCAATGAGCTAACTGATGCTAACCAATGAGCTTAGCGAGGCTAACCAATGAGCTAACTGAAGCTAACCAGGGCTAAACAATGAGCTAACCGAGCAATGAGCTAACCCAGGCTAACCAATGAGCTAGCCCAGGCTAACCAATGAGCTAACTGAAGCTAACCAATGAGCTAACCGAGTCTAACCAATGAGCTAACTGATGCTAACCAATGAGCTAACCCAGGCTAACAAATGAGCTAACCGAGGCTAACCAATGAGCTAACTGAAGTTAACCAATGAGCTAACCCAGGCTAACCAATGAGCTAACCCAGGCTAACCAATGAGCTAACCCATGCTAACCAATGAGCTAACTGAAGCTAACCAATGAGCTAACACAGGCTAACCATTGAGCTAACCGAGGCTAACCAATGAGCTAACTGAAGCTAACCAATGAGCTAACCCAGGCTAACCAATGAGCTAACTGAGGCTAACCAATGAGCTAACCCAGGCTAACCAATGAGCTAACTGAAGCTAACCAATGAGCTAACTGAGGAATGAGCTAACCCAGGCTAACCAATGAGCTAACTGAGGCTAACCAAAGAGCTAACTGATGCTAACCAGAGAGCTAACTGATGCTAACCAATGAGCTAACCAAGGCTAACCAATGAGCCAACCAAAGCTAACCAATGAGCTAACCCAGGCTAACCAATGAGCTAACCCAGGCTAACCAATGAGCTAACTGAGGCTAAACAATGAGCTAACTGATGCTAACCAATGAGCTAACTGAAGCTAACCCAGGCTAAGCCAGGCTAACCAATGAGCTAACTGAAGCTAACAATGAGCTAACTGAGGCTAACCAATGAGCTAACTGATGCTAACCAATGAGCTAACCGAGGCTAACCAATGAGCTAACTGAAGCTAACCAATGAGCTAACCCAGACTAACCGAGGAATGAGCTAACCCAGGCTTACCAATGAGCTAACCGAGGCTAACCAATGAGCTAACCGAAGCTAACCAATGAGCTAACTGAAGCTAACCAATGAGCTAACCAAGGCTAACCAATGAGCTAACTGATGCTAACCAATGAGCTAACTGAGGCTAACTAATGAGCTAACTGATGCTAACCAATGAGCTAATCCATGCTAACCAATGAGCTAACCCAGGCTAACCAATGAGCTAACCGAGGAATGAGCTAACCCAGGCTAACCAATGAGCTAACCGAGGCTAACCAATGAGCTAACTGAAGCTAACCAATGAGCTAACTGAAGCTAACCAATTAGCTAACCGAGGCTAACCAATGAGCTAACTGATGCTAACCAATGAGCTAACTGAGGCTAACCAATGAGCTAACCCAGGCTAACCAATGAGCTAACCGAAGCTAACCAATGAGCTAACTGAAGCTAACCAATGAGCTAACTGAAGCTAAACAATGAGCTAACTGATGCTAACCAATGAGCTAACCGAGGCTAACCAATGAGCTAACTGAAGCTAACCAATGAGCTAACCCAGGCTAATCAATTAACTAACTGAAGCTAACCAATGAGCTAGCCCAGGCTAATCAATGAACTAACTGAAGCTAACCAATGAGCTAACCGAGGCTAACCAATGAGCTAACCGAGTAATGAGCTAACCCAGGCTAACCAATGAGCTAACCGAGGCTAACCAATGAGCTAACTAAGGCTAACCAATGAGCTAACTGATGCTAACCAATGAGCTAACCCAGTCTAACCAATGAGCTAACCGAGGCTAACCAATGAGCTAACTGAAGCTAACAAATGAGCTAACCCAGGCTAACCAATGAGCTAACCCAGGCTAACCAATGAGCTAGCCCAGGCTAACCAATAAGCTAACTGAATCTAACCAATGAGCTAACCGAGGCTAACCAATGAGCTAACTGAGGCTAATCAATGAGCTAACTGATGCTAACCAATGAGCTAACTGAGGCTAACCAATGAGCTAACTGAAGCTAACCCAGGCTAACCAATGAGCTAACCGAGGAATGAGCTAACCCAGGCTAACCAATGAGCTAACCGAGGCTAACCAATGAGCTAACCAAGGCTAACCAATGAGCCAACCAAAGCTAACCAATGAGCTAACCCAGGCTAACCAATGAGCTCACCCAGGCTAACCAATGAGCTAACTGAGGCTAAACAATGAGCTAACTGATGCTAACCAATGAGCTAACTGAAGCTAACCCAGGCTAACCCAGGCTAACCAATGAGCTAACCGAGGCTAACCCATGAGCTAACTGAAGCTAACCAATGAGCTAACCCAGACTAACCGAGGAATGAGCTAACCCAGGCTAACCAATGAGCTAACTGAAGCTAACCAATGAGCTAACCAAGGCTAACCAATGAGCTAACTGATGCTAACCAATGAGCTAACTGAGGCTAACTAATGAGCTAACTGATGCTAACCAATGAGCTAATCCAGGCTAACCAATGAGCTAACCCAGGCTAACCAATGAGCTAACCGAGGAATGAGCTAACCCAGGCTAACCAATGAGCTAACCGATGCTAACCAATGAGCTAACTGAAGCTAACCAATGAGCTAACTGAAGCTAACCAATGAGCTAACCGAGGCTAACCAATGAGCTAACTGATGCTAACCAATGAGCTAACTGAGGCTAACCAATGAGCTAACTGATGCTAACCAATGAGCTAACCCAGGCTAACCAATGAGCTAACCGAGGCTAACCAATGAGCTAACTGAAGCTAACCAATGAGCTAACTGAAGCTAAACAATGAGCTAACTGATGCTAACCAATGAGCTAACCGAGGCTAACCAATGAGCTAACTGAAGCTAACCAATGAGCTAACCCAGGCTAATCAATTAACTAACTGATGCTAACCAATGAGCTAACCGAGGCTAACCAATGAGCTAACTGAAGCTAACCCAGGCTAACCAATGAGCTAACTGAGGAATGAGCTAACCCAGGCTAACCAATGAGCTAACTGAAGCTAACCAATGAGCTAACCCAGACTAACCGAGGAATGAGCTAACCCAGGCTAACCAATGAGCTAACCGAGGCTAACCAATGAGCTAACCGAAGCTAACCAATGAGCTAACTGAAGCTAACCAATGAGCTAACCAAGGCTAACCAATGAGCTAACTGATGCTAACCAATGAGCTAACTGAGGCTAACTAATGAGCTAACTGATGCTAACCAATGAGCTAATCCAGGCTAACCAATGAGCTAACCCAGGCTAACCAATGAGCTAACCGAGGAATGAGCTAACCCAGGCTAACCAATGAGCTAACCGAGGCTAACCAATGAGATAACTGAAGCTAACCAATGAGCTAACTGAAGCTAACCAATGAGCTAACCAAGGCTAACCAATGAGCTAACTGATGCTAACCAATGAGCTAACTGAGGCTAACCAATGAGCTAACTGATGCTAACCAATGAGCTAACCCAGGCTAACCAATGAGCTAACCGAGGCTAACCAATGAGCTAACTGAAGCTAATCAATGAGCTAACTGAAGCTAAACAATGAGCTAACTGATGCTAACCAATGAGCTAACCGAGGCTAACCAATGAGCTAACTGAAGCTAACCAATGAGCTAACCCAGGCTAATCAATTAACTAACTGATGCTAACCAATGAGCTAACCGAGGCTAACCAATGAGCTAACTGAAGCTAACCCAGGCTAACCAATGAGCTAACTGAGGAATGAGCTAACCCAGGCTAACCAATGAGCTAACCGAGGCTAACCAATGAGCTAACTGAAGCTAACCAATGAGCTAACCCAGGCTAACCAATGAGCTAACTGAGGCTAACCAATGAGCTAATTGAGGCTAACGATTTACACATGCTATGACTCCGGGTGTACTTCCATTCGCTTCGTCTTGATCTGTTGATGTTATTTCATGTCTCGTTTGTCCATTGTGACGGTGGTAAAGCCAGGGAAATGTCCCGGAGATATACTGAGAAATCTTTGTAACAGCATTTTCCTGCGATCACAGCTGTTCACAGCTACGAAGCTGGGACCGCTTCCATTCGCTTCGTCTTGATCTGTAGATGTTATTTCATGTCTCATTTGTTCATTTTGATGGAGAAAAAGTTGTACATTTAGTGAATTCAGAGTGTCTAAGCTGCACAAGTAGGTATGTTTGAGTACTCAGGTCCAGTGGCTCACTGCGTTAACGCTCGCCCCTGGATGTGGTTGGTCGCGTGTTCGAATCAATGCTGTGGCATACTTTTTTTCATTTTCACCCTTTTTCTATGGATCTCCAAAAAGTGAACTTTTACATTTTCTGAGTCTGGAGGAATTCAAGGGGAGTTTTCAGGGGAGTGCGTTCTCTCTAACCAATGAGCTAACTGAAGCGAACCAATGAGCTAACTGAAGCTAACCAATGAGCTAACTGATGCTAACCAATGAGCTAACCCAGGCTAACCAATGAGCTAGCCCAGGCTAACCAATGAGCTAACTGAAGCTAACCCAGGCTAACCAATGAGCTAACCGAGGAATGAGCTAACCCAGGCTAACCAATGAGCTAACCGAGGCTAACCAATGAGCTAACTGAAGCTAACCAATGAGCTAACCCAGGCTAACCAATGAGCTAATCCAGGCTAACCAATGAGCTAACCGAGGCTAACCAATGAGCTAACTGAGGCTAACCAATGAGCTAACTGATGCTAACCAATGAGCTAACCCATGCTAACCAATGAGCTAACCGAGGCTAACCAATGAGCTAACTGAAGCTAAACAATGAGCTTACCCAGGCTAACCAATGAGCTAACCCAGGCTAACCAATGAGCTAGCCCAGGCTAACCAATGAGCTAACTGAATCTAACCAATGAGCTAACCGAGGCTAACCAATGAGCTAACTGAGGCTAACCAATGAGCTAACTGATGCTAACCAATGAGCTAACCGAGGCTAACCAATGAGCTAACTGAAGCTAACCAATGAGCTAACCCAGGCTAATCAATGAACTAACTGAAGCTAACCAATGAGCTAGCCCAGGCTAATCAATGAACTAACTGAAGCTAACCAATGAGCTAACCGAGGCTAACCAATGAGCTAACCGAATAATGAGCTAACCCAGGCTAACCAATGAGCTAACCTAGGTTAACCAATGAGCTAACTGAATCTAACCAATGAGCTAACCGAGGCTAACCAATGAGCTAACTGAGGCTAACCATTGAGCTAACTGATGCTAACCAATGAGCTAACCGAGGCCAACCAATGAGCTAACCAAGGCTAACCAATGAACCAACCAAAGCTAACCAATGAGCTAACCCAAAATAACCAATAAGCTAACCCAGGCTAACCAATGAGTTAACTGAGGCTAAACAATGAGCTAACTGATGCTAACCAATGAGCTAACCCAGGCTAACCAATGAGCTAACTGAGGCTAACCAATGAGTTAACCCAGGCTAACCAATGAGCTAACTGAAGCTAACCAATGAGCTAACTGAGGAATGAGCTAACTCAGGCTAACCAATGAGCTAACTGAGGCTAACCAAAGAGCTAACTGATGCTAACCAGAGAGCTAACTGATGCTAACCAATGAGCTAACCAAGGCTAACCAATGAGCCAACCAAAGCTAACCAATGAGCTAACCCAGGCTAACCAATGAGCTAACCCAGGCTAACCAATGAGCTAACTGAGGCTAAACAATGAGCTAACTGATGCTAACCAATGAGCTAACTGAAGCTAACAATGAGCTAACTGAGGCTAACCAATGAGCTAACTGATGCTAACCAATGAGCTAACCAAGGCTAAACAATGAGCTAACTGAAGCTAACCAATGAGCTAACCCAGGCTAACCGAGGAATGAGCTAACCCAGGCTAACCAATGAGCTAACCGAGGCTAACCAATGAGCTAACTGAAGCTAACCAATGAGCTAACTGAAGCTAACCAATGAGCTAACCAAGGCTAACCAATGAGCTAACTGATGCTAACCAATGAGCGAACTGAGGCTAACCAATGAGCTAACTGATGCTAACCAATGAGATAATCCAGGCTAACCAATGAGCTAACCCAGGCTAACCAATGAGCTGACCGAGGCTAACCAATGAGCTAACCCAGGCTAACCAATGAGCTAACTGAATCTAACCAATGAGCTAACCCAGGCTAACCAATGAGCTAACCGAGGAATGAGCTAACCCAGGCTAACCAATGAGCTAACCGAGGCTAACCAATGAGCTAACTGAAGCTAACCAATGAGCTAACTGAAGCTAACCAATGAGCTAACCGAGGCTAACCAATGAGCTAACTGAGGCTAACCAAAGAGCTAACTGATGCTAACCAGAGAGCTAACTGATGCTAACCAATGAGCTAACCAAGGCTAACCTATGAGCCAACCAAAGCTAACCAATGAGCTAACCCAGGCTAACCAATGAGCTCACCCAGGCTAACCAATGAGCTAACTGAGGCTAAACAATGAGCTAACTGATGCTAACCAATGAGCTAACTGAAGCTAACCCAGGCTAACCCAGGCTAACCAATGAGCTAACTGAAGCTAACAATGAGCTAACTGAGGCTAACCAATGAGCTAACTGATGCTAACCAATGAGCTAACCGAGGCTAACCAATGAGCTAACTGAAGCTAACCAATGAGCTAACCCAGACTAACCGAGGAATGAGCTAACCCAGGCTAACCAATGAGCTAACTGAAGCTAACCAATGAGCTAACCAAGGCTAACCAATGAGCTAACTGATGCTAACCAATGAGCTAACTGAGGCTAACTAATGAGCTAACTGATGCTAACCAATGAGCTAATCCAGGCTAACCAATGAGCTAACCCAGGCTAACCAATGAGCTAACCGAGGAATGAGCTAACCCAGGCTAACCAATGAGCTAACCGATGCTAACCAATGAGCTAACTGAAGCTAACCAATGAGCTAACTGAAGCTAACCAATGAGCTAACCGAGGCTAACCAATGAGCTAACTGATGCTAACCAATGAGCTAACTGAGGCTAACCAATGAGCTAACTGATGCTAACCAATGAGATAATCCAGGCTAACCAATGAGCTAACCCAGGCTAACCAATGAGCTAACTGAAGCTAACCAATGAGCTAACCCAGACTAACCGAGGAATGAGCTAACCCAGGCTAACCAATGAGCTAACCGAGGCTAACCAATGAGCTAACCGAAGCTAACCAATGAGCTAACTGAAGCTAACCAATGAGCTAACCAAGGCTAACCAATGAGCTAACTGATGCTAACCAATGAGCTAACTGAGGCTAACTAATGAGCTAACTGATGCTAACCAATGAGCTAATCCAGGCTAACCAATGAGCTAACCCAGGCTAACCAATGAGCTAACCGAGGAATGAGCTAACCCAGGCTAACCAATGAGCTAACCGAGGCTAAC